>NC_030420.2:26894922-27194922 GCF_001660625.3 Ictalurus punctatus
TAGTAAATGTCCCAAATTTTGTTCACTTCTCTAAATGTTCCCTAGAGGGACTAACTAAAGAACTTATAAGGGTATCAAACTGAACCCTTTTTCCTAGGAGTGTATTAAACTATGCGGTACAAACTATCTTTTCATTCTTAGACAAATGTTTCCTCAATGTTTATTTGGATATATAACAGGTCATAGCTTCCAATATTCGATTTACTTGGAATCCTTCCTAATAGGCAAACACTCTATGAAGAAACTGAAGATCGCTTAAGGATTCTTAGTTTAGTTTAGTTTCTTTATTTATAAAACACATTTAAAACAAATTTAATGGAAGTTGATAATTTGATTTGAATTAATTTTAAATTAAATTTGAGTTAATTTGATTTCAATGGAAGTTGAAATCAAAGTGCTGTACAAGTAGAATAAAACAGATTTATAAACAAACATTTAATAGTACCAAATACCAATGGACAAATGAAAATTCTACACCCTCAGACTCATTAAAAGATAATGAATAGATGTTGGGTCTTCAGAGAAGATTTGAGCATAGCAATAGAGCGGGAAGATCTAATATGCAAATTTCTGTCTAATATTTGGACTATTCCAGAGCCTGAAATCAGCTACTGAGAATGCCCAGTCACCTTTGGTTTTAAAATGTAAATGAGGGACTGAAATGAGTATTTGACTGGATGATTGAAGAGATCTTGAGGCAGTATACGGGGTAAGTAGATCACATATGTACTGGGGAGCAAGTCCATGCAAAGTGTTAAAAACGAATAGCAAAATTTTTAAATCAGTGCGGAAATTGACTGGCAACCAGTGTAAAGAGGCAAGGGTAGGAGTAATTTGATCATGTTTTCTGGTGCCAGTCAATAATCTAGCCGCTGCATTTTCTACCATTTGCAAGCGATCTAGAGCAGTTTTAGGCAATCCAAAATAGAGGGAATTACAACCCCAATTCCCAAATAAATGTAAATTAAAACAGAATGCAATGATTTGCAAATCTCATGAACCCATATGTTATTCACAATAGAACACTCATTTTAAACTGAGTAAATGTAGCATTTTAATCCTCATCCTACCAACATATTTAACATACAAGAACTACCGACTGGGGTCCCCCAAGAATAAACTACTGTGATAAACAACCATTATAGCAAAATGTTTACTTTTTTCTAATTAAAACATTATTAGTTATGTAATTAATGTTATCTGGAAAAAAAACAACAAAAAAAACAGATTATTTTTATTTTAGGAGTTAAGTTACAGTTGATTTGCATATTGTGTAAAATGAAAACACATACTTTTCTTTAATACAAGTTGCAGCTTTTATACCAAGTACAATCCACTTAGTACTTAAAAGTTTATTTACCATCCTTTGATTCGGGTATCATTTAATTTTCAGTAATTTCAAGTAATCACTATTTGTGTTATATTTACAGTGCATCCGGAAAGTATTCACAGCGCTTCACTTTTTCCACATTTTGTTATGTTATAGCCTTATTCCAATATAAATTAAATTAATTATTTTCTTCAAAATTCGACAAACAATACCCCATAATGACAACGTGAAAGATGTTTGTAATCTGCAAATTTATTAAAAATAAAAAGCAAAAAAAGCACAAAAAGCACATGTATATAAGTATCCACAGCCTTTGCCATGACACTCAAAATTGAGCTAAGGTGCATCCTGTTCCTACTGATCATACTGGAGATGTTTCTACAACTCAATTGGAGTCCACCTTTGGTAAATTCAGTTGATTGGACATGATTTGGAAAGGCACACACCTGTCTGTGTAAGGTCCCAAAGTTAACAATGCATGTCACAGCACAAACCAAACCATGAAGTCCAAGGAACTGTCTGTAGACTTCTGAGACAGGATTGTATCGAGGCACAGATCTGGGGAAGGGTACAGAAATATTTCTGCAGCATTGAAGGTCCCAATGAGCACAGTGGCCTCCATCATCCGTAAATGGAAGAAGTTTGGAACCACCAGGACTCTTCCTAGAGCTGGCCGCCCGGCCAAACTGAGCGATTGGGGGAGAAGGGCCTTAGTCAGGGAGATGACCGAAAACCCGATGGTCACTCTGATAGAGCTCCAGCGTGTCTCTGTGGAGAGAGGAGAACCTTCCAGAAGAACAACCATCTCTGCAGCACTCCACCAATCAGGCCTGTATGGTTGAGTGGCCAGATGGAAGCCACTCCTCAGTAAAAGGCACATGACAGCCTGCCTGGAGTTTGCCAAAAGGCACCTGGATAACTCTCGGACCATGATGAAACAAAGATTGAACTCTTTGGCCTGAATGGCAAGTGTCATGTCTGGGGGAAACCAGGCACCAGTCATCACCTGGCCAATACCATCCCTACAGTGAAGCATAGTGGTGGCAGCATCATGCTGTGGGGATGCTTTTCAGCGACATCAACTGGGAGATTAGTGAGGATCGAGGGAAAGATGAATTCAGCAATGTACAGAGACATCCTTGATGAAAACCTGCTCCAGAGTGCTCTGGACCTCATACTGGGGTGAAGGTTTATCTTCCAACAGGGCAACGACCCTAAGCACACAGCCAAGATAACAAAGGAGTGGCTACAGGACAACTCTGTGAATGTCCTTCAGTGGCCCAGCCAGATCCCAGGCTTGAACCCGAATGAACATCTCTGCAGAGATCTGAAAATGGCTGTGCACCGATGCTCCCCATCCAACCTGATGGAGCTCAAGAGGTTCTGCAAAGAAGAATGGGAGAAACCACTCAAAAATAGGTGTGCCAAGCTTGTAGCATCATACTCAAAAAGACTTGAGGCTGTAATTGGTGCCAAAGGTGCTTCAACAAAGTATTGAGCAAAGGATGTGAATACTTATGTACATGTGCTTTTTTTTTGTTTTTTATTTTTAATAAATTTGCAAAGATTTCAAACAAACTTCTTTTGTGTTGTCATTATTGGGTATTTTTTGCAGAATTTTGAGGAAAATAATTAATTTAATCCATTTTGGAATAAGGCTGTAACATAAAATGTGGAAAAAGTGAAGCGCTGTGAATACTTTCCGGATGCACTGTATATGGTGAAACCAACCGGGGTCATTTTGACCCCAACATAAAATAATTATAAGTAAACCCATAGTCATTCACACTTCAATTTTTTTTTACTTTATTTGTCTTTCAATGCAAAAGTAGATAGAGACCTTGGAATCAGTATGACCTCCTGTCAAAATAAATGCTGAATAAATGTATTTCAAATTGAGATATTTCAATTTGTACGTAATGTAAAATGAATGGTGTTTACATTGAACTATGAACACCACACGCTACAGGCAGTTATAGCACACGATTTGGCTCATGTTATGCTCAGGGCAAACTGGCATGTGACAAGAGGATCAAACATTTGCTCCCTTCCTGTCTGTGTTTCGGGAGCAAAGGCTACACCTTTTTCGAGTAGATTTTCCAGCCAATCGTTGGATGTCCACAGCAGCAGTTGGAGTTTTCTGCACTCCCATGATTGTCATTGCTGCTCAGAGTGGGGCTTGGAGCATGGCAGCATCATCTCTCCTCTTCATGTGTGGCATGACCATGGTATGCCCCAGCTGTCTCAGGTAGACCCAGCGATTTCAGCCACATTTTGAAAACTTCCAATCTGGGAAGTTCCTTATCCAGATGATGAAGGCATCTGTGTCTGCTGTATCTGTGTCGGTCTCCTTCAAAATGAATGACAGTGTGCTCCTACCCCCTCTGATAATTTGTGATACTTTAAATTATGACCTATGGGAAACATGAACTCAATAATAGTTCCATTTATTAACACGGCATAGGCAGAATTGAGTTCTTTTGACAGGGGTCCCCCAGGACCTGAATACATTGGTATTTTTTAAAAGCACTAATTAAAACAGAAACTGAAAACAATGATACAAGGTAATTAGTAATAAATTGATTGACAAAGTCATAAAAAATTGGAATGATGGAACAAAGTACATGTGAGATATGACAAAAAGTACACATCAGGGGTCTGCATGTACCCCAGTCCGTAGGATGAGGGTTAAGGAAAAAACAAGGTAATTTTGAATTTGATAGCGCAACCCATCTCAAAAAAGTTGGAACGGGCAACAAAAGGTTGGAAAAGTAAGTGTTACTAAAAAAAAAAACAGCTAGAGGAACATTTGCAACTGATATCTTAGATAGGCAGAGTCTCTCAGAAGTAAAGATGGGATGGAATCTGGATGGAAGCATATGCTGCTCACCTGTATATACCTTAAAGCATTGATGGTGCCTTTCCAGATATACAAGCTGCCCATTTCATAGGCACTAATGCACCCCCATACCATCAGAGATGCAGACTTTTGAACTGAGCGCTGATAAAAAGCCAGATGGTCCCTCTCCTCTTTAGTCCTCTTTAGTTTAGAGGATGCGATATGCATAGTTTCCAAAAAGAATTTAAGATTTTGATTAGTCTGACCACAGAACAGTTTTCCACTTTGCCTCAGTCCATATTAAATGAGCTTTGGCCCATAGAAGACTGCGGCATTTCTGGATTATTTTCATACATGGCTTCTTCCTTGCATGATAGAACTTTAACCAGCATTTGTGGAGGGCACAGTGAACTGTGTTCACGGACAATGAGTTGTGGAGGTGTTTTTGAGCCCATGCAGTGATTTCCATTATAGAATCACACCTGTTTTTAATGCAGTGCTACCTGAGGGCCAGAAGATCTTATATTGATGTTATAAATGCATGAATAACCATTTCCAGGTCCTTCTTAGAGAGAATTTTCTTGATTTTATCAATAGATCTCAGATGAACAAAGCTGCTTTTGACAACAGCACTGATCTGCTTATCAAAACACAATGTAGGATGTAGAATGACACCAAGGTTTTTGACACAGTCATGCACGTCATAGACAGAGGACCTAACTGATTAAAAATAGCAGTAGTTGAGACTGGTGGGCCAATGTCCATCCAGCATTTAATGCCATAAATGCATCCAAACAGATTTGACAGAGAACAGCTTTTATCCGTATTGACAGTAAAATAAAGCTGTGTGTCATCAGCATAACAGTGATACGATAAGTTGTCTTTCTGAATGATGTGACCAAGGGAAAGCATATATAGAGCAAACAAAAGAGGTCCCAAAATGGAACCCTGAGGAACACCATAAGAGAAATTTGCATGAGATGAGAAACAATTTCTTACATTAACAGAAAAAGTTCTTCCCTTAAGGTAAGGGCCAAACCACTTCAACACAGATCCCTGAAACCAAGCCACATAATTGAGTCTCTTTAAAAGGATGTCATGATCTACTGTATCAAAGGCTGCACTTAAATCCAGCAGGATTAAAATACAACAGGAACCAGAGTCATTGGTAACCTTTAACAAAGCAGATTCAGTACTATGTAGGTCTCTAAACCAGACTGAAATGTATAAAAATGTTAAAAGTACTCATGTAAGAAGAGATCTGAGAATAAACAACTTTTCCAAGACTTTTGAAATAAAAGATAGTTTGGAGATGGGTCTGTAATTATTCAGATCATGTTGGTCAAGATGATGCCTTTTTAAAAATGGCTGGACTACAGCATGTTTAAACACAACTGTCACAACTCCATTTTCTAGGGAGTTATTAATAATAGTAGTAATAGTGCATCTCTCTGCCCCGCTTAGAGGACCATGTTGAAAACACGTGAAAACCACAGGACCACCCAGAAATCCACTGGGTCGGAAAAGCACAAACTGTTAAAGAATGCCCCAGACCTTTCAGACCCAGAGAAGACTTTTTTTCTTTCAAATGTTTTGTCTTCTGCATTCTAAACACTATTCCAGAATAACTTTACCCATGATTTATCTAATATTTCTCAGTTGGGTACTGAAGTGGTTATTTTAGACCTTTAAATGAATAGCACATTTCTAATACATTTGACAATTTCAATAATACAATTAATTGAGGAGAAAGTGAATATGTTTTTCCTGAACATAAAATATTGTTTCTATTTCAGATGGTGTGCATTTGGAGATACAATGAATGTGGAATAACCCTGTTGCCCAACCACAGAAATTCTGCCGACAGGCTGATGTTGGCATAGCAACAGGCAGCCGAAGACATCCTTCCATTGTTCCATTAGCCAGACTCGTTTTGACAGGAAGAAACCATTTTGACATGACAGTGACTATAATGATAGCGAAAGACTTCTGTTAGACAAAAGTGTTTTGTGTTAGTCGAATTTGAACTGATACCCTTTGCTATGTGCCTCCAATGTCCATAGTGAAGTTACATCCATGTGAAGAACATCCACATGGAAAACTTTGAGCCATACAGCTTTCACAATGCGCTTAGGGAAATACACAGATCAGATTTTGGTTTATTGTTTGCACAGTATTTCTCGATACAGATTTCACTTTTCTGTTGCTTTAGCACACACTGCTTTGGAAATTCATGAGTTCTTTTCACCCTCACACAGTAGTCAAAGTTTAGCACGGCACATATGTGATACATTTCTACAGTAATGCCATAGAAAATTCATGTTAAAAATAAATAATAAAATCATAAAAGAAACCTAAATAATACTTGAAGGTTGGAAAAATGTTGTCTAGTCTTTTTTTTTCCTTTTTTTTTTTTTTTTTTTTTTTTCCTGTTTTAGGCTGACAGGTGTGGAACCCAATATAGTTTTCTGGTGTTGCAGCCCATCTGCCTTACGGTTCAAAGTATGATGCATTCAGACATCTTTTTCTGCTCATCACGGTTGTAAAAAATGTCATTTGTGTTAATGTAGCCCTCCTTTCTGCTTGATTTTGTTTGTTATTGTTTGCACCATTTTGTGCAAACCTTAACCTGTTGTGTTTGAAATCCTCGAAGAACAGCAGTTTCTGAAATATTGATACAAGCCTATCTAGCACCAACAACCACATGCAATGTGTAATCAACAACCAATGCCAGAGTAAAAAACAAATAAACAAACAAAATTCCTGTTTCTGATGGTGGATGCGATTAACATTAACTGAATCTCTCTCTCTCTCTCTCTCTCTCTCTCTCCCTCTCTCTCTCTCTCTCGTCTATATTTATGTGTACATAGTATATAGCAATACCCCTTCTCATATATACTGCATATTGAATTTGGCAGATATGGTATTTAATAAAAGCACCACTTAAAGTGGATCCACTTTGTCAATGTCAGTGTAAATATATTTCCACATTTCAAATGAATGTTCTCAAAAATTTTAAGTACTTCAATAAATGTACCAACATTTCAGAGAGAGAGAGAAAGAGATTTTTTTCAAAATCTAGAACAATGAGATCTTACAGTATGTGTCATTGATGCCTTATATTTATAGTATTTATATTATATAAATATAATAAGCCACACAAAGTCAGAGACTGAGTCACTCAATCCCTCATCCATATCTCTCTCTCTCTCTCTCTCTCTCTCTCTCTCTCTCTCTCTCTCTCTCTCTCTCCTAGGAAAAGTCATGACAGGAAATGATGTGAAAAGTCACTGTAATCAAATGAACATGCACAGAGCTCATGCAGAGCTCGCTGAGGGGTCAGAGCATATTAACCTGTTTTCAAATTACTTTTGAGTAAAGAGGAGGAAAATAAGAAAGGCTTTTAGCATCTGATCAAGCTTTATTGTTGCCAAATGACCTAAAGTGGGGGAAAGACACAGTGTGACACAAAGACGATGTTGTTTTTAAGCAGCTTTTCCTTTTTCTCCATCTCTGCCCTTGTTTATGTATGTATTTTTAGTAGTTTTTCCTTTTGTGTTTCTCCATCCAAAATGGCTTTTTCTGTGATGTTAATGTTCATTCCTTGCTGTATTATTTATGAATTAATTTATTTATTTGCCCATATACTCAGCCTTTGAGTCTTTTTATTGATCTGTTTTAGGCACTTTTCATCCATACGCTTTCAGTGCAACAGAGACAATAACGGCAGCAAAAGCTATAGAGGTATTGAGAGAAGGAAGGAAAGTATGGAAGTGAAGGAAGGAAGTGAGGAAGAAGAAAATAATGTTTATTAAGTTACTCCTATTTTCAGTCACAAACTCTCATCCATTCTTATTTTGTTCACCTGTTGCTCTTTCACCCTCAGGATTTCAGCTTGTACCTTCCCCAGGAGATAAGGGCTCATTCTTCAACTAAAGCCATCTTGCTTCTCTCTCTCTCTCGCTCTCTCTCACAGACACACACACACACACACACACACACACACACACACACACACACACACACACACACACACACAGTGGCACACTGACAGTGACACACTTACCTTATCAACAGTTTTCTATTTAAACTTTTAGGGTAAAAATCCCATATATGTGAAATCACATACACGTGATTACATGAGAGTGCATTTCAACAATTTATGCCCTGAAATTGCCCACATGAACGTAAGTGAACACGTGAAAATAAATAATTCACATGCATGAATTAAGCGTAAATAATTGAATCATGTAAAAAAAAAAAAAAAAAAAAACACACACATTTGAAAAATAAAAACACATGAACTACATGTAAAAATTAACTTCTGAATTGTCTATAAAGAACATGCATAAATTTAATAAAAAGTGAATCATATAACATTTTTGTCTCTTTCCTATCAGGGATTTGAGATAAAGAGAAATTATGTTAGACTTAAATAAAAGTGAATTTCTTCTGATATTAACTTTCATGGCTTTGCTTACGAATATCTGCTAAACATTAAAGTAAAACTAATTTGTCTAGCTTTACGCAAATCACCTTAAACTGTAAAATGTTTGATTTATCATGTTGTCAATCTGGCACAGCCACAACATATTTGGCATCTGGAGAACCTTAATTGAAAAAAAAAAGTATTTTGGGATTAAAGAGCACTTGGCACTTATTAGGTCTCAAAGGTAAATATCCAGAGGATTTTTTAAAAATCTTTGGAATGAGCGAAGCAGACGCATGGTCACATTTCCCCAAAGGTTAAATGATTTATACAAGGTAATTTACTGGTTCATAACTAAAAAGGTTTGAAGTTAAAATGAAGTCAGTTATAGACATGGAATCAGGGTTAAAATATAAAATTCACAGTGCATCTGTGGGATCAAATATAAAAGTCTCAACCAAAGTATGTGAAGTTAACTATAACATGAAATTTCTGAAGGAAATCATATTAAATGTCAAACAGTGGTTCAGATGATTACAGGAGGTAATATTAGAGGGATTTCGATGGAATGTGTGGGTGTGTGTGTCTGTACATACACACACACACCCACACACACACACATACATATACATATATACACACACATATATACACACACACATATATATATATATATATATATATATATATATATATATATATATATATATATATATATATATATATATATATATATATAGACACACACACACAAACACACACACACACACACACACACACGCACACACAGCTGAGAAAACACAGAAATGGGATAAATTGAATCGAGCTCAAATCCACCTGGCAGCAAAATTTGCACAAATGAAACAGAGAATAAAACAGAAAACCCTGCATGATGCTTTCATTAACAGAGGCTAAAAAAGTAAATACACACTACATAGCATAAATATGTGAATTGGTAGTTTATCTATTTACCTGAAATGTCATGTAATCTTAGAAAAAGTGAAAACTGTCCCATACGCTAACACAAAAAGGTTAAGTCTAGCTTCTATGTAGAACCCCAAATCTGAAGGTTTTTTTTTTCTGTCAAAGCAATTCCAAGTACAAGCTAAGAAAACTTCACTTTAGATCACCTACAGTAACTTAAGAACACTTAGGTACAATCCCAAAATGCTTGAAATGTATGCATATGCTGTGCCTTTATTTTGCTGCTGTACTTTATTTCAGGAAAAAATATACACTCACCATCCACTTTATTAGGAACACATGTACACCTTCACATTCATGCAGTTGTCTAATCAGCCAATCATGTGGCAGCAGCACAATGCATACAAATCATGCAGATACAGGTCAAGAGCTTCAGTTAACGTACACATCAAATATCAGAATGGGAAAATAAATGTGATCTTTGTTACACTGTCTGTGGCATGGATGGATGCCAGTTGCTGCCAGATGGGCTGATTTGAGTATTTCAGATACTGCTGATCTACTGGGATATTTGTCTCTAGAATTTACACTGAATGGTGTGTGTGGGGGGGGGGGGATATCCTGTGTGTGGAGGGTCTACAGGCTGAAACACCTTCTTGATGAGAGAGATCAGACCAGAATTACCAAGCTGGTTTGATCTGACAGGAAGTCTATGGTAACTCAAATAAGCACCCTTTATAATCATGGTGAGCAGAAAAGCATCTCAGAACTTAGAGGCAGTTCACTCATAAATGAGTAGGTATACAGGTGTTCCTATTAACGTGGATGGTGAGTGTGTGTATAATTTCTAACAGACATTTTAAATCTAGAGGTTTTAAACTCTTTTTCGCAAATTATACGAAGTTTAGTGCAGGGACTTCATGACATTGAGTCATATATCATCTATCATTTAAAGTTAGGCCACTGGACTGTGTTTTTGATGATTGCCTTTATTGATACTACTCTGTATCTGTCTGCTTGTATGGCTCCTCATGCTAAAGTTACCATGACTGTATAGGTTGGTCTGTGTGACAGTGTTGCAGGCAGACAGATTTAGGATCTGGCTTTGTTCCAGCTCTCCCTCCTTTTATTTAACTGCTGTTCAGTGTGGAGAGCTGTCGCTCTACAGCTAAAATTTATGGAGCAGGGGCTGAGGTGTGCTAGACAATTATTCGAAATGCAGTAACAGGGCCTGACAGAGCTGTGAAATCAAGAGTCTACTCTAGTCACAATTCAAGACAAGCATTAATGTGGTGTTGGGGCTGGGCGGGGGTGTTTGGGTGAAGGCGGTGAGGTGAGAGAGCAAAGATATCAATGGTTATTAAAGATAAACAATGATTTTATGACATCACATCAGTAGGTCAACTAGTGAAATACAGATGGGATTCTGTATATTTACAAAATATGTTTCCTTAATTAAATGCCCTGGAATAATGAATAATATGGAATTAAATTTTTGAATAATATGGAATTAAATATGAAAATAAAAGAATCATGTTTTTAAAAAAATCACATGCAAAAATAAAAATATGTGCACTACATATGACAAATTATGATGGACCATGCGAGCATAATGTGAACAATATGGGATTACATCTGACAAATTAACATGCAAAAAAAAATTCATCATGTGTAAAAATTTATCATTTTAAAAAATTAACAAAATCGTTTGTTTGATTCTCACGTGACTCGTGATTATTCACACATGGATTTTGTGTGACATTTTCTGTAAGGATGAATATTAAATATTGTTTGTTGGTATTGTTTCAGTCTAACAATCACTTTGGCCAGCATTAACAGAGAATACAAATCATACATTTATATACTGTAGCGCTTGATATTCTGAAGGCATTTTGCAAAAACCATCAAAAGACTTTTGAAAGTCACAATAATAGAACAGCAATTCTTTGGGCTCAGTAAAATAATAAGCTGATCATGAGATAAGTTAATGTGCCCACAGAGGGCGGACAAGGGTGACAGTACTAAGGCAAGAGGGCAGATCTGAACTGAGTATACATTCATCTCCATCACTTCTTAGTCTCATGCTATTTACCATCTACCGCATTTGTTGCTGTTTTCTTCAAAAAATAATCTTCCCTTCCACTATCTTTCTCTTGCAAGTGCCAATGAAAAAAAATTCTTGAACATCTGTAGTTCCTGTTCAAAGGGAACTCAATGTCTCCTGTGCTTCACGCTGTGGGAAGCGCCCTCACATGTGGCCAGTATCTGAAGCTTGAGTAACATAAGGTCTATTTATAGGCCTGCCATGATCAGGTGACTACGTGTGTTGCGTGATATAAAAACAGCACCTGTGAATCGTGCCGTCAGCCTTACTGTTTATGTAATGCCCACAAAAAGACTTAATTTCCTCTCTATGTTTAAAAAAAAAAAAAAAAAAATTCTTTACTTTTCTGTCCCTTTAAAAAAAAAAGAAAAATATGAGTGAGAGAGAATTCAGGAAGTGTGTCAGACCTTGTTCCCATTTTATAACGGGGGTGACACTTTCTGTGAGAAGTGTCTAGGGTTGGAGCATGCCAGGGCACCCTCAAGAGGTCTGACTGTGTGCATTGTGAATGCCTTACAATTAGGCAGCTCCACTCATGGCTCGCTCTCTTCTCGGCTGAGGGAGTTAGGTTTCAGCGTCTCACAGATCTGGGCCGGCCACAGCGAGCAGCCTGCCATCTCAGGTCCTGGGGATCTCATATGGATCTGGAAGAGGAGCCAGAGATGAGCGCTGCTGTATCTCTTGCTCTGTCTTCCAGGTCTGACTCTCCGCCGAAGTTTGGAGCTCGTGTCGCGACTCCTCCTTCCACTATGGAAAGCCAAAAAAAAAAAAAAAACCTCTCTGACTCTGAGGAGCCAGAAGGGGGTGCTATTGCACCAAAAATGGAGAGCAGCTCTCAAACATATAAAGAGCTACTTGAAGTGATTTTCTCCCCAGTGAATCTCCCTCACACTGCAGAAAACTCCCCTTTTATCCAGAAGTGTATGATGAAATATCACACTTCTGGGAAAAACCATACACTAGCCGTATTTGTAACCCCACAATGTCGGATTAGTAGGGAAAAAATGGCACGGCACATGCCAAAGGTCGAGGGGGCGCTTGCAAGCTACTTCTCTCCATCAGTGGCAGGTAATTTAGGGGGGCTGGCTTTGCCATCCTAGCCATGTAAGGCCACCTTGGGTTGGTGGGCAAGGCTTATGTGGCAGCGGGTCTTGCTTGTGGGTCACTGCAAACAATGGCAGTGTTGCAGGCCTACCAAGCAGACCTGCTGAGTGAGCTCAACATATGGTGGTATTCAGCAAGTTCCTTCCCCAATGTTTAAAGTTCGCCCGAGCATTCATGAGTGGAGCCTAGACCAGCACTAGTGCAAGGGAGGCACAGAAGGCGAGTATTGTGACCCACCTCCCCCCGCACATATCAATTCCCACCCTGCTTTTCCTAAGCATAAGACAGCTACCAACCAGGGAAGGTGAAAACTAACACATCCTTCTTTTGAGACATGTGAAGCCAGCCAAATATAAACTGCTGTGCCTGTTGTGTCATAGGGCAATGTAACAAACTATGAGAAAAGCATTATCCACCCACTTCCACATATGTCCGCAATTGGCTAGTGTTACTATGACAGGGGAGAGATTGTCTGATCCTCACCACCTACAGAGGGACAATAGAGGGCATCCTGACCAGCTGTCTCACTGTGTGGTACAGGAACTGCATAGTCTCCCACCGCAAGACCCTACAGTGGATTGTGAGAACAGCTGAAAAAATCATCAGGGTCTCTCTACCCAACACTGACACATCATAAAATAACCGCTTCATCCAAAAAGCCCATCCCATGTACTCTTCGCCCTCCTGCCATGTCACAGAATGTACAGGAGCATCTGTGCCACTTCCAGCAGACTCCGCAACAGTTTCTTTCCTTAGGCAGTCAGATTACTCAACACCTTGCTGCCTCCCACCATTCATCTGGGTTAGTCAAATGCCTAACCAAGTAGAACTCAGTACCACTGCACACTGTATAGAGGGATGGCAGTAAAAACCTACTTGACTTGACCTGAGAGTATGCCAGCCCTCTCACCACCTAATTTTGCTCCCTTGTCTTCCTGACACTGTGGCATCATCAAGATTTGAACTATCCTGACAACAAAGCGAACCCTTCTGTGTCATGTGACTCAAAAGGGAAGCATACACAATCCTACCTAAACATTTATGAATCCTTAATCCAATAGGTAGGTCTATCAGTGGTCATAAAGGCTGCCTTTGTCAACACTGATGTCAAGTTTACATAACACCGCTCAGGTGACAGATTTTTGGTGACATTAGGTTGTCTCATGACACTGTTGTAGAACAGAACATGAATTTATACATGTTACGACAACTGGTTTTGTTGCTCAGCATGTTTTTTTGGTGTCAGAGTCATGTAATGCTGTTGATATGATGAAGTGTGGCAGGTTGCAAAACTGAACAAAGTGAGTACTTCAAAATTATGCGGTGCTGTATTTCTGGCACTTTCTGATTACACTGACACGAACAGTGTTTTTAGCACTGTAATAAATCATATAATTTCTAAGATAATGTACAAAAAATACTTAACTTGCAAAATTGCATGAAAGTCACAGTCAAGAAAGGGCCCTATTATTTTCAGGTATTACTCAGAGATGGTATGCTATTGTTACGAAATGGGAGGTGAGGCAGAGGTGCAGATCAGAGTCTTTATTTACAAACAACAGTCAAAATACAGAAAATGCGGTCGATGCTGGACAAGATCATCAAGGTTAAACATAAGCTAAAGTCGAGGCATAGAACGAGAGCAGGACACGAAAACAAGACCGCTTAGCATGTGTAACACATTCACCATTAAATTCAGGTATATGTATAATACTTCGTGAAGTACACAGTAAAACGAGGGCTTTAAATAGCAAACATAATCAAGCTGGAACACAGACAGCTGGGGCAAATAAAGACACACCCTTGAACATCAACCAATGATTCAACAGGAGAGCCAAAACCAAAACAAAGGCACAAGTCCGTATACAAGAGTTCAGTCTCGTGCACGCGCGCTCTCTAAAGCCACCCGTGTATGTCGACATCGCAGTGCCATCTGCTGGTGAGAGTGTAACATCTATGCCTATTTTAGGACTTCTCAGAGGTTTATGGAGAGTCATCCACTCTTTCTCCTTGGATTCTTGTCTAAGGTCTAACTTGCTTAAGGTCAGGTGAATAGACAGACCACTTCTTTAAAAATCCCAGCCTCCCATGTCTCTAGATATCTCATGCACACTGTTGATATTTATAGGTGTATAAATCCTTGAGAATCAAATGTTACTTAGAAGAAAGGTTTTGAGAGGCAGTGTATATGAGGGTGCATGACTACTGGCCATCATTATGGGCATGTTTCCTGACATCTTCCCATCACAGACATGCAAATCTCCATATTTTGACTGTTTAACCCCATGGTATGTCTATATGGTTGTACAGTATTTTTTCACAGGTCATGAAATGGATTTTAAATGGGGTTGACACTGGTGAACCATACAAATGTACAGTAATACCTCTTCTGGTGGAACTCTTCTAGCAGTCAGTCTTGAATAACATTGATAAGTTCATAAGAAAAACTGTTCAGGCATAAAATTCATTAGAAAGGAATTATACATCTACAAAAGTACTTAATTTTCGATTCTGATTGGTCAGAAGGTGTTGATTTACGTGTTGATTAAGCAGCTCTGACATTTTTACATTAATGTTTATATTAATGCACTTGTTCTAATTAGTTATAGCTTCAGTAGTAAGAACACCTTCACAGGATATCAGCATCTGTTATATTAAAGTTGTTCCTGATATCCCTCCATATGATAATGAAACAGAACCATAGTTAAAGTAAAGAGTACAAAGAGTACAGAGGAAAGGAATGATATCAGCATCTGCTATAGTGAAATTGTTCCTGATATCCCTTCATATGATAATGAAACAGAACCGTTAAAGTCATTGACACTTTGTCTTATCTCTGTCGTCACAAGGCAAGATATGAACCTTCAGCTGACATTGGAACAGTGTAGTGATGTTGTATGTTGCTAATGGATTTACAGTTGCTAGCAAGCATTATTCTTTAAGTTCCCTTTTTCAAGACTTCACACAACACAACACAACAGCATTCTATGTGTCAGGTCCACTCAATCCGTGAACTCCAATTCCCAGAACACACCACGACATATAAACATGGCCAGACTACGCACCCCAAAATCAACTGCCGCTAACCAGCTCCCAATCACCTGACTTCAGATCACACACACCTCCTCCCAATCACACACACACACACACACACACACACACACTCACAAAAGAAACTCTCATTAACAGAAAGTTTGCGAAGTAAATGCTCAGTTTGTTCATGTGCATCTGAGTTTACCAAGTTTACGATTTGTATGCTATTAAATATTCTGGTTTTCGATTCTCTGCCTGATTTATTTATTTATTTATTTATTTATTTTACATTGAACCTGCTGTTTTGATTTTTCTGCTTATTGCCATTGTTGGGCCCCTGAGCAAGGCCCTTAACCGTTATTGGTCCAGAGGTACCATATCATGGCTGACCCTGTGCTCTGGCCCCAACTTCCTAACAGGCTGGGTTATGCAAAGAAAATAATTTCACTGTGCTGTAATGTATATGAGACAAATAAAGGCTTCTTCTTCTATTCTTATTAAATAAGCTGAACTGCAACTGCATCTGTCTCAGCCTCTATTTCCTGACACTGTGTGGACCAAACTGTTTTTTTTTTATTATTATTGTTTTGACACAACATGTATTTATTGAACCCAGTCTTCAAAATTCTTGCATGTTAAATTGGTAGCAGTCAGCTAAGTAACATATAATACATTGAACAAATTCAAGACTCTTAAAAGGGGAAAAGTGATGTCAGACAGGCACCACATATCCCAAATACTGAATCAACCCATAAAAACAGAGTGCCTAATTTCATTTTTATTAACTCATTAGAAGACTTGAGCCTGTAAGGACACAGGTAAGAAACCATGCAGACATTTGCATAGAACAGCGAGGCATTCCACCATCCTCACTCAGTCACACATTGATTTCCAGTTCAGTGACTTTGTCTCCTTATTTGCTTTAACTAACTCTGAGAATAAATGGATGTAATATGTCCAATTTAGTTTCTAGCACTTTTCTGTTGTATTTATTTATTTGTTAATTTTTATCTGTGGTGTACGCTGTACAGACAAGATTTGCCATTCAGTTTTGTAACTGAAAACACTTCTCCCCAGTCATCAGGTTCAACAAATTTATGGGTGTTGCATTACCATTATAGCAAGGCACCATGTGCAGGTTAACAAGCATGTGTGCAGCACACTTTTTGTTGGTACCTACAGTATATATTACTTGGTCACTTGCTACACCGACTACACAAAGCCAGTCTGTACACCTATCTATCCTCCCTTCATCTATCCATCCATCCATTTTCTATAGCTTATTCCAGGGAGCATGGGACACAAGGCGGGGTACACACGGGGTGCCAATACATCACAATCACACACCCATTTACACAATATGGACACTTTGGATATGCCAATCAGCCTACCATGCATGTCTTTGGACTGGGGAGGAAACTGGTGTACCCAGAGGAAACCCCCACAGCACAGGGCGAACATGTAAACTCCGCAAACACACAGGGCTGCGGCAGGAATCTAATCCCCAACCCTAGAGGTGTGAGGCGAACGTGCTAACCACTAAGCCACCGTGCACCCTTCACTTCATACTTGAAGGTTTATAATATTCAGAAAATAGTACGCCTTAAAGAGGAAGCACTTCATTATAGTTTGACAACAAAAGTCTACCAAGCAAGGAGAAATCAACAATTACAATACAAAAAAAACTAAAGAAGAAAAAAAACACACAATCAATAGCTATCATATAGTGCATGTACTTTTCAACTGTATGGTGGGGTTTTAAGTGCCAAACTGATGGTTACATTTAGCAAAGGTTGTCACATAACATCAGTGCAGCTGTACAGACACTGTTCTGCCCTTAAGTGTGAAAGGATGTGTCAAAGTCCTGAAAACACCCAGGGTGAGTCAGGTCAGGTCTCTAAAGCAACAGGAGGAGTAGTAACTCAGATGCATCAGTGTCATGGTCCTCAGCTTGGCTCTGTGGTGTGACTGTAGCAGGTATTTGTAGGACAGATACACTGTCAACATCGGGTGTTCTAATGAGCATGGGGACCAGCTGAAGACAGCTGGCATGCCAACAAGACCCATCAGTCAAATGATACATTGCTGGTCTCAACTGACAACTGCCCTGGCAAGGTGTCTTGTGTCTACAGTTGTATGCAAAGAGTTTGGCATATTTTGTTGATATTTCGAGTGAAGACGGGAAACAAACCCTCTACAGCAAGCATTTTTGCAAATGCACAGGTAGTTTATATTTGATTACCCTTAAACATAAATAAAAAATAGTAATTATGTAATGTGCAAAAGCTTGGAGACCCTTCCCGTTTAACTGACTCATTGGGACCCTTTTCTCACGTCAAGAATGGTCATTAGGAAATGGGGAATGTGCACTGAAAGAAAACTCGCAAACTAGCATTTGGTGAAAAGAACACCTTGCCAATTGTTAAACATGGTTCTATTTGCAGAAAAAAAAACTTTTTAAAATAATTTGTTGCAGAGGATTTTTACTACGTTTACCTTTAAAAATCAACACAATATGTAATTTAGTGAGGTGTGACCAAATGTTTGCACACAACTGTACAGTATGTGCCCGATGAACTCTGAGCTAATAAGACACCTTGATGGTTGGTGGCTTGGCTCTGTGCCTCATGTGCTATGGTCAGTACACACCTCCTGATGCTTGAATGTATACGCATTCCTTCAGCATGTCAGTTCATGTTTCACACGTGAGAATGGTTTAAGCTATTGTGCTGCTCAATATGGTAAATAAAGGTACCGAGGTGAACTAAGGTTTCTTCACTCTCTATGCAGGTGGGCTTAATGGAATATTGGAGTGAGAGTGAGAAAGGAAGTCTAATATGCCATTGGTCTGTCTGGAGTGAAATGTGGCTGTAAATTATGCTGTTATAGCATGATTTCCAGCATGATGTCTTATCACCTGTGGAGGCGCAGAGTCTTGTGTCCTTTGCCTGAGATTTAAAGATGATGATCTGTTATCGGGATGAAGAACTATTATCTTTATAACTGTGCCACCACTCATAAGACTAGATGCATGTGAATGGCTTTCATTCTCCTACAGAGTGCTTTTGTTTTTGTACAGCGCACACAAAAGGCATAAACAATAGGCTTTTAACCCCATTCTGTATCTGGGTGAAGACCACTCCCACTGCAATTGCAGATGCAATACAGGTCAGAAACATTTGGCAGTCTGAGCAAAAGTGGGTCAGTGTTGGTGAGGGAGTGAGGATTCATTTTCAGGGTGTCTAAGCAGTCTGTGAAGTGGAAGTCCAATGCCAAGCTGTGTTCTTTTTAATGAACTGTACTGTTGTAGTCAGTGTGCGAAAATTCAGATTGGCATCCATGTTTGATTGGAGTGGCAAGCATATCAATAGAATATGAAAACCCCAAAAAGTCTATTGCTGCTACTAACTCAGCATTGCCTTTTCAAGGCTGCAGGATCCCTATTTTGAGCCTGAGCTTCAGTTACTGTCTCTGCAGAGTTTCCTATATCTATGTTTCATGGATTTTCTCTGGGTTCTCCGGTTTCCTCTCACCTCCTAAAAACATGCCAGATGATAAATCATCCATAGTAGTGAATTTTGTGTGTGTGTGTGTGTGTGTTTACAAGGTGTCCTGCAATGCCTGTGATACTGTGGTTACTGAAGATAAATGAAATTAAGATTTTATTCAAATGTATGACAATGTCTTAGCACCACAATATAAGAGAAGTATGTGTATACTTGTTCGTTATGTGTCTCTGATAAAGATGTTCTATCATACTGTATGTCAGCTTGGAAAGTATCAATAACATAACCATATGTCAAAAAAACCTTCAAGTGTTCTGTCAACATGATATCACAATAATGAAAGCAGTCTTTGTGACAGCTTTCATAAATATTTATATAAGTTCATATTAGTTAGGAAGGACTTATGCTGGTGTTAGGTAGGCCAATGAATGGTATACTGTATGTAAGTAACTTGTTACCATTATAGTTTCATGTGCTTTATAACAATACATGAATGAATTTCACATTCATGTATTGTTATAAAGCCCTTGAAACTATAATGGAAACAAGTTGACAGATTACTTGTAATTTAGACAAAATTTGTCATATTGTAGGACAATAAGAACACTTAAGATGTATCTAATAGAACATTAATTCATGTAGATGAAATATGTACATGAGGATACTAGATTATATATGTGAGACAGGCGAAACAGTGAATCTCATTTGTGCTTGGCAGAATGACAATGCTAAACAGATGCAGATGCTAATGACTCAACCTATGTAACTTTTATCTGAAACGAAGAAATCATCATCAATTATGCCAACCGGCAGTAATATGATTTATCACACAGATTTTAACAGGCTTTCACCATGAGGGGTTTTCATTTCAAACAACCCTGGACAAATCCTTCACCTTCCCACACAAAACTGGAAACAAGAAACGTGATAGCAAACCAGCCCCTGACACTGAGATCTTATTTTGTAAAGTCCATCTACACTTCATTCATGCGTCACTCGACTGGCACAGATACTGTAGATTGAGAAAGGAAAGGAGACAGATGGAGAGAGCAGCAGATATAAAGGAGTTTCACAGCTTTTCCGTGGAACAGTCCCACAGGAGAGTTGAAGTAGAATGCCTTTTGAAAAAATGACTGAGAATCATTGGAGTGAAACAAATGTCTAGGTCTTCAAAAGCCACTTCAGCAGTAATCGAGGCAAAAAAGCCATCTTGCCTGACCATGAACCTACCTGGACTGAAAAAAAGAATGTACTCCCAGAACCCTGTGCATAAATGATGGTTGTACTCATTTGCTGTTTTAATTGGCCAAGGTGTAGGCACTAACAGACACTGTCACAGCAAATTAAATGGAGCCAAGCCTATTTTGCAGCTAACTAATTTCTGCAAAGGTTTGCATGATGGCATTGATTCATCATGCAGGAAATGTTGTACTACATTTAGATGCAATCATCACATTCTTATCAAAGCAAGACGTAAGGTCTCTCTATTCTCAGCCTCTCTGTTATTTGTACTGGCCACATGACAAGGCTGCTCAATTCATCAGCATAAAATCACTTCAGTGAAAGCTCTCATCACCACAGAGGGAATTTTTATCTGTAATAAATAATATAATTTGCCAAATAAGTCACTATTCCACATAAAATATGGATGTGGGTATTATTCAGCTTTTTGTATCTGTTTCTGCTGTAAGCCTCGACAGTGTCTTACAAAGATTGAATTCAAAATCACCCCATAATAGTGACTGAAATTTTGTCTCACATGAGAGTGCAGAGTACTAATGCATGGTGTTTATTTGAGTCTTTACTATATACTGTATATATATATATATATATATATATATATATATATATATATATATATATATATATATATATATATATATAATAGTATAATATAATATTAAGAAACCATCCTGTAAACATCTTAATCTGTCAAGAAAATAGCATACTATATATGGCAAAAATGTTGAGTAGTTTTGTGGTATGCTTTTTCAAACCTAGCATATCAGATCAGAAATTACATAGGTAGTTTTTGTTGACTCTCTTATTTCTTTTCCAATCAGCACCCAAAACAACAGCATTACCTTCTCTGTTGCCCCCCTCCCCATGTTGTTTATGATGTTTCTGAACGGTATCACAGATGCAGACTAGTAGCAAACAAATCCAAATGAGAGACAAAATGGGAATATCCAAATACACAGGCAGAAGGTTGAGAAATAAGGAAACAAAGAAAATGGCAACAGCTTCGTAAGGCAGAATAATACTGGCAATACTTTGCAATGGGTAGTATGACACGCATGGCTCATAAAGCTACAAACAGGAATGCTATTAAAACTAAGGCAATGGCTCCCTCTGGTGGAGGGAGGAACTGTTCATAGGCTGAGGTGTTGGAGATTCTCACCTCTAGGAACACCTCCAGGTGTTCTCCTCCTGGGTCATTCCCTTGTTCAAGGTGCTGGTCAGTCTGGATGATTGCAGTGGAAGTCCCTGTTGAGGGAGTGGTCCAGGATGTCTGAGGCTACTACCCAGGATCTCTCCTCAGGGGCATAACCCTCCCAGTCCACCAAGATGTGAAATCAATTTGCCCTTCTATGGGAGTCTAGGATCTCCCGAACGAGGTAGGAAGGGGATCCATTGATTTCCAATGGCGGAGGTGGAGCTGAGTCAGTGGTTACCGGCTCCGGTGTAGGGTGTGCGGGGTTAAACAGGGATACATGGAAGGAAGGACTGGGTTCATTTGTCTTAGTATATTAAAAGGATCTACGTACCTTGGACTGAGCTTCCTGCTCGGCAGTCTCAGATGTAGATCCCTCATAGAGAACCATACCATCTGGTAGTCAGGATGGTTATGCCTCCGGCAGTCTGCTTGAACCTTCTGTCTCCTGATGGCTTGTTGCTCCACACCCTCTCACTCCTCCTCATCCAGTCATCCACTGACGGCACCTCTGAGGGTTCTCCGGACCAAGGGAACAGAGGGGGTTGGTATTCCAGAAAACATTGAAATGTGGTTAGTCCTGTGAATGAGTGTATAAGGGAGTTCTGTACATACTCAGCCCATGGCAGGAAGGTGCTCCACTGGTGCTGTTCATGACTACAATAGGAGCATAAGTAGCATCCAATTTCCTGGTTTACGCTCTCCACCTGACCGTTAGCCGGAGGATGATAGCCAGAGGTTAAACTGACATTGATATTAAGCTGGTGAGAAAAAGCTCTCCATACCCGTGACATAAACTGCAGTCCCTGGTCAGTCACAATATCATCCATATACCCAGAAAGCCTGGTTGGATAGGGCCTCTGCAGTCTCCATAGCTGTGGGAACACCTTTCATGGGGAGCAGACGCCATGCTTGGTCCACTATGACACAGAGGGCAGTGAAACCATTGGAATTAAGGAGATTGGTGAGAAAGTCAATTGCTAGGTTTGACCAAGGGCCTTGAGAAATAGGCAGAGATTCCAGCAGCCCTGCAGGGAGTTGACGGGGAGTTCTGACTTGTGCACAGACATAGTAGGCATTAACATAAGTATTCACATCCTGGAGACGAGTGGCACACCAGAAAGAATTACACACTAGGGTTGTGGTTCTTTGAATCCCTGGGTGACCAGAGCCTAGGGAGGTGTGTACCTATTGTATAACCCTCTGTCTGAAATCTTGGGGCACATTCTGCCTGTTGGGGGGGCATTCCACTGTCACTGGTTCATCCTGTTGGCCTCGTTGAATCTCCTCAATAATGCCCAGACGTATTGGTGCAGTGATGACTGACTGGGGCAGAATGGGTTCTGGGTGAGGCAATGAACGAGCTGGATCATATCTTCATGACAGGTCATCTCCTTTGCTATTCTTGCTTGCTGGACAATAAGTAGCAGTGAAAATGAATCAGGTAAAGAAGAGTGCCCACCTGGTCTGCCATGGATTCATTCTCTTGGCGCTCTTGATAAACTCCAGGTTTTTGTGGTCAGTGACGACTTGAAATGGGTGTCTGGATCCCTCCAACCTGTGTCTCCACTCCTCCAGGGCAGCTTTGAGGGACAGCAGTCTCTTGTTGCCCAAATCGTAATTACTTTCAGCCGGAGTGAGCTTTCTAGAGAAAAAGGCACATGGGTAGAGTTTAGCTGGAGAACACTGGGAGAGTACAGCCCCAATGCCACAGTCTGATGCATCTACTTCTACTATGAATGGGAGATCAGGATCTGGGTGTTTCAAGATGGGAGCAGTGGTAAAACTAGACTTGAGTGTTTGAAAAGCGTCTTGTGAACTTTCAGGCCAAGTCAGCTTCTAGGTTCTCCTCTGAGTAATGCATTGAGTGGGGCTGCAGTGATGCTGTAGCTTCTTATGAATCTCCTGTAAAAGTTTGCAAACCCAAGAAACTGCTGTAGTTCCTTGATACTTGTGGGGGCTGGCTGTTCCGTGACTGCCTGCACTTTGGACTCATCCATCTCTACTCCCTTCGGGCTAATGTGATATCCTAAGAAGGTCATAGTGGTGGTATGAAACTCAGATTTTTCTGCTTTTACATAGAGGTGGTGGTTGCGTACATGGCTGAGCACTGTCTTGACTTGTTCAATATGATCATCCCTGGTTTTGGAGTAAATGGGGATATCATCAATGTAAGCAATCACACAACTGTGGAGAAGATCTCTGAAGATCTCACTGATGAAGGACTGAAACACTGAAGGTGCATTGGCAAGCCCATAATTCATGGCTAAGCTCCAGACCTGCTCGCACATCACCCTCTAGCCCTTGGCTCTCAGAAGCTCTGTGTAACAACTGGGCCAAACTAAGAGCATCTGAAAGGAAATGGCATAAATCTAACAATCCAATTGACCTAACCAATTACCAAACACTTCTCTCCTCTTTTTCCAATAGCATCTCCATTGCTAAAGCCACATACTACCAAGAGAAGATTGGCAGTTCTCCCAACACCCACACTCTCTTCAAAACCTTTTCTTGAATTCTCTGTCCCCCTCCTCCCCCTTCCCCTACCACTCTCACTGCAGATGACTTTGCAACTTTCTTTTCCAACAAGGTTACATCAATCAGGATCCAGTTCTCCACCCCAGACATGCATAGACCGGCTCCTCCTCCATGTAACTCCCAAATGACTTCCATCTCTCCCCTCTCAGAGACTGATGTCTGTAAACTCCTCCTCTCTATCCGTCCCACAACCTGTGCTCTTGACCCTATCCCTTCTCACCTTCTTCAGTCCATCTCTCCCACACTATTACCTGCACTCACACACATCTTTAACACATCCCTCTCTACCGGCACATACCCTATCTCATTTAAGCATGCTCAGGTTACCGAACTGCTTAAAAAAACATCACTTAACCCTGATGTGGTTGAAAACTACAGACCTGTTTCCCTCCTCCCTTTTCTTTCCAAAACTCTTGAAAGAGCCATTTTTAATCAACTCTCCAATTTTCTCACACAGAACAACCTCCTGGACACCAAGCAGTCTGACTTCAAGAGCAATCACTCTCACGGAGACTGCTCTGCTTTCCGTCACTGAAGCCATATGACTAGCAAGAGCAACCTCTAGATCATCTGTCCTAATCCTACTTGACGTCTCTGCTGCTTTCGACACTTTGAACCATCAGATCCTCCTGTCAACTCTCTCCAGCCTGGGCATCACCGGAATGGTTCTGCGCTGCGTGGAATCCTATCTCTCAGACAGATCCTGCAAGGTATCACGGAGGAGAGGTATTTCTGAAACTCAGCAACTCACAACTGGCGTTCCACAGGGGTCAGTTCTGGGTCCACTCCTCTTTTCTATCTACACTACATCTCTTGGGCAGGTGAATGAGTCTCATGGCTTCTCATGTCATTGCTATGCTGATGACACCCAGCTCTATTTGTCCTTCCAGCCTGATGATCCATCCGACTCTGAACACATCTCTGCTTGCCTGCCAGACATCTCGGTCTGGATGAGGGAACACCACCTTAAGCTCAACCTGGCAAAATCGGAGCTTCTCGTCATCCCAGCCTGTCCCTCAATCAATCATAACCTCACTGTACTGCTTGGCTCAACCATACTCAAGCTGACCAGGACAGCCAGGAACCTTGGGGTGATTCTTGATGACAACTTGATATTTACAGACCACATTTCAACAACTGCACGGTCCTGTAGGTTCATCCTGTATAACATCAAGAAAATCAGACCCTACCTCACCGAACAGGCTACACAGATACTAGTCCAGGCTCTTGTTTTCTCAAAACTGGACTACTGCAACTCACTACTCTTGGGCCTCCCGGCCAGCTCCATCAAACCCCTTCATTTGATTCAGAATTCACTAGCACGCCTCGTCTTCAACCAGCCAAAGAGAACCCATGTCACACCACTCTTCATCTCCCTCCACTGGCTTTCTGTAGCCATCCGCATCAAATTCAAGGCCTTGATGCTCACCTACAAGACCTTGCCTGGAACAGCACCCTCCTACCTCAACTCTCTCCTGAAGGCTTACGTTCCCTCACGCAATCTGCGATCGATTAGTGACCAACACTTAGTAGTACCTACTCAGCGTAGCTCAAGGTCCCTTTCAAGAACCTTCAAACTAACTGTTCCTCAGTGGTGGAATGAACTTCCAACCTCAATCCGGACCGCAGAATCTCTCGCCATTTTCACAAAACAGCTAAAGACCCACCTCTTCTGTGAACACCTAACCAACCCATAAAAAAATAAAATTGCACTTACACCTCTACTCTGTGCACTTTGCTTCTTCTGGAACTCAATTAACCGATCTAGTATGGTAGCACTACTTCTATTGTTCTTTGCTTGATATATTGCTTTTCTTGTATTTTCTCATTTGTAAGTCGCTTTGGATAAAGCGTCTGCTAAATGAATAAATGTAATGTAAATGTAATGTAAGTACTCATAGTGCCCCCTAGTGGTGATAAAGGTAGGTTTCCACTCATCTTCCTCTTTGATATTTACCAAGTTGTAGGCACTTCGGAGATCCAGCTTTGTAAAAATCTCAGGTTCTCTAAGTTGTTCTAAGGCCAATCGAAGTAATGGTAGGGGATAGCAGTATTTCACTGTGAAGCCATTCAAACCCCTATAGTCTATACATAACCGGAGTCCTATTCTTTTCCACAAAGAATAATCTGCTGGTGGCCAGTGACATAGAGGGACAGATGAAGCCTGTGGCTAATGCTTCCTTTATGTAATCCTCCATAGCCTGAGTTTTAGGGACAGACAGAGGGTAAGCCTTGCTTCTCAGCGGCATTGAATTGGGCAGAGGGTCTATGGCACAGTCCCAAGGTCTGTGAAGTGGCAATTGGATGGTTTTTTCCTTGCTATATACCTCCATGAAGTCAGAGTATTCCTTGGTGATGTGAGTGTGGATGGTAGACTGGAGACTTTCCACACTTGTGGTCAAGCATGGCACAATTAACTCTGTGGTTAGACAATGATCTTGGCAGAATGGGGACCAACACAGTAATTCCCCTCATTTCCAGGAGAGCAGTGAGTGAGGAGATGTAATGACATCAAGTGTTACAGTTTCAACGTTAAAAAGTCCCACTCGGATCTGGACAGGGATGGTTTATGAGTTATCTGTCCTGTGCCAATGAGTGCATCGTCTACTGTAGTGATGTAGATGGGAGGATTACATGGTGTCGTAGGGATATTGAATTTGGCAATTATCTGTTGATGAATAGATTTAATGCAGCCCCTGAATTCTCTAGCACTGTAACACATGATTGATGATCCTTAGCTAAAATGGTCACAGCAAGAGTGAAATTCTGACTGGAAATAGAATTGAATGTGATTCTCACCCCTTGAGAAGATCCAGCTGAGGGTCTAGTTTTATTCGGGCAGGTGCTAACATGATGTCCGGGGTGAACCGCAATAAAAGCATAGCCCCTCATTTCGTCTGCACTGGCGTTCCCCCTCAGGCACCCTCTCATGGCCGATTTGCATGGGCCCACTGAGTCGTGATACAATGTAACCAGAGACGAGGCGGAGGCAGAAAGTTGCTTGCGTGTACTGGAGTGTGGCTGATTGTGCATGAGATTATCTATCTTGATGGCCAAGGTAACGTATTCGGATAGATTTAGTGATTCGTCCCTGTACGCCAGCTCAGCTTGCAGTGTGGGATTTAATCCTTCATGGAACATCGACATTAGAGTGATATCGTTCCATCCACTCTCCACTGCTAATGTGTGAAACTGTATGGCATAATAAGCGCCACATAATTTCCCTTGGCATAAAAATAATAACTGCACATCTCTTCCCCCTGCAGGGTATTCAAAAGCTTCCTTAATCTGTTGTGAGAAGTGCGTGAAAGGTTGGTGAATTTGTTTGTCCTTATTCCAAACAGCCACGGCCCACTACAATGCCTTATTGGTAAGCAGACTCAACATAGAATCACACTTAGCCACACCTTGATTAAACACATCGGGTTGAAGAGAGAAAAATATTGAATATTGCCTCAGAAATCCCTTGCATTTTTTGGCAGATCCATCAAACTTTTCAGGCAGTGCCATTCTTACCATGTCATGGCATGGGGATGTCAACGAATGGATATAGCATGTCAGATGGTCATTAACAGCTCGGAAATTCATGACTGTTCTCGTTGTGCCTGTAATACCTCGTTTTGATATGCAAGTGCGGCTCAGAGCTGTGTAACCTCTGCTGTTTTCTAGTTAGGTGAAGTATTCTGTGAGGTATCCATAGCAAGAGGCATGTTAGAATCCATATGCAGAGGGGTTTCATTGAGGAAGACAATAAACAAACAATCCAGGGCAGCAGGTAAAGTCGTAGTCAAAGTCCAGGCACAGTATCAAACACAGAGTGGCAGATTAGTAGCAAACATATCCAAATGAGGGACAAATGGGAATATCCAAATAAACAGGCAAAAGGCTGGTAAGTCAGAATTATTTTTTTATTTATTTCTACTTTATTTAACCAGGAAGTTCCCATTGAAATATTACAATCTCTGCTTCCATGGAGATCTAGTCAAAACAGCAGCACATAGAGTTTCACACAGATAATCACAGAAAACAATGCCCATAGAAAACAATTAATAAGAGTAAAATCAAGAAAAGCACTTTCAAGACTCCTTTAACTCCATTTGCAAAAGCCGCTTAAAAGTACTCAGAGGTAGCAATATATCTAGTTTAACTAAATTTTGCTAATCGTTCCAAGTGGGCATAAAAAGAAAAAGCATGTTTGACAAATTCTGAGTATACCTTTGGGACTTTTAACCTAATGTGTGATTGAGATCTAGTATAATAACTATTTGTATAAAAAGTTAAGAGATTAGAAATATAAGAGGTCAATTTACATAGAAGTGCCTTAGCAATGAACATATACATATGCAATTTCCTCCTATGATGCAAAGATATCCATGCCAATGATTCATTTAGTATACAAGTACTTGAATCTGCACCACAAGCAAAGCGTAATGCTGCATGATAGACAGAGTCCAGTTACCTTAATAAAGCTGAAGCCGCATGCATATAAACAAGGTCACTATAATCAATTATAGATAAAAAGTACTCTCCACTATTTCTTTCTAGCCTCAAAAGGAAAGCAGTTTTTTAAACGATAAAAGAGCCTCAAGTTTGGTTTAAGCTTCTTCAACAGATGTATACCAATGTTTATGTTAAAAGCTAGTTTCCTCCAACCATAAACCTAAGCATTTAAAAGAGCTAAAACTTTCAATAGTTGTTCCATCTGTAGTTGAAATTACCACAACCGTTATCTTAGAATGAGTAGGTCTAAAAATCATATATCTTGTCTTTATTGAATTTAAAATAAAATTCAACTGTAACAAAGAATGCTGTATAACATTGAATGCATTCTGTAAGTTCAGTGGAACTTGATTTAAAGATGATGTTGCAGTATAAATGATTGTGTCATCAACATACAGATGTATATTAGTGGAATCCACTCTGAAGACTAAATCATTGATAAAAATAGAAAACAAAAGGGGAGCTTAAATGGATCCTTGAGGAACTACTTTTTTTACTTGATGGAAAAGTGAACTATAATTTTCTAAACATACACACTGAGTGTGCTTAAAAAATAGTTTTCAAACTATTTTAGAGCAGCTTTACTAAGACTTATAGACCTAAGTTTCTGTAACAATAGATTATGATCGACAGAATCAAAAGCTTTTCAATGGTTAACAAATAACGCTGCACAGAACTTTTTGCTTTCTAAAAAGTGTATGATGATAATACTGGCAATACTTTGCAGTGAGTAGCATGACACGCATGGTGGCTTAGTGGTTAGCATGTTCGCCTCACACCTGGGTGTTCAATTCCCGCCATGGCCCTGCGTGTGCAGTTTCCATGTTCTCCTCGTGCTGCGGGGGTTTCCTCTGGGTACTCCGGTTTCCTCCCCCAGTTCAAAGACATGTATGGTAGGCTGATTTGTATGTCCAAAGTGTCCATAATGTATGAATGGGTATGTGATTGTGCCCTGCAATGGACTGGCACCCTGCCCAGGTACCCCATGCTATATATATATATATATATATATATATATATATATATATATATATATATATATATATATATATATATATATGGTTACAAAATGTGTCACAAACTGTGTGTCTCACAGGCTCAATGCAGGAGTGAGACTTTGCAACATAACACTGAGATGCTGGGTTATTTATGGGGATAAGGGATGATTCCAAAATATGATAGAATTTTTAATTAAAATCCTGTACTTAAAAAGTTTCTTTTTGGAATCCTTTATGATTTTTTGACAATAATTTATAGACTTTATTTTTGACTATAATGTAGAGGAATTATAATATATTAGAAAAAGTGCATCAATACAGTCCTTGCAGATGGAATGTTCTGCCCCAGTCTAGGGTAGGAACAGTAAGAGAAGTGTGAAGTTTTAATTTGGAGCTGTATTGTAAAAAAATTATTTGTACCAGCCACCAGTAACTTGCATCAAGCTGGCCACGTCCTAAATAATAAGCAAACATCCCGACTAACAGCAGAAAGAGAAGCTGACTTTACAATACAAAAAAGAACATAAACAAATGACAGCACAACATAGAGGAAACACCCACACCCAATAAAAATGGCAGCCAGGCCCTATACCCAGTGACTACACAATAGTGTATAACAATATTTACACTGAATTTTATACAGTGCTGTGAATAAGAATTTGCCCCATCCTGATTTCGTCTGTTTTTGTATATGTCTCATACTAAATAGTTTTAGATCTTCAGAGGAAATACAGCATAAAACACACAATACAGTTTTTATATTTTTTTATTGAAGTAAGAAAAGTTATCCAACACCTATCACCAATGTGAAAAATGAATTTGAAAATGAATGAAAAATTAAAATTTAGCTGTGCCACCTTTAGCAGCAATAACTGCAACCAAACGCTTCCGAGATCAGACTTTCGCTTACTTCTAGGACTAGAACCTACTCCATTGCTTTGGATCATTGTCTTGCTGCATAATCTAGTTGTGCTTGAGTTTCAAATTATGGAATGAAGACTGGATATTCTTCTTTAGGATTTTCTGATAGAGAGCATAATTCATGTTTCCCTCAATTATTGCAAGTTGCCCATGCCCTGAAGAAGCAAAGCTTGACCTTAGGTATGGTGTTCTTTTTGTGGAATTCTGTTTTTGGTTTATGCCAGATGTAACGGGACCCCTGTCTTCCAAACAGTTCCACGTTTGACTCATCAGTTCACAGACCATTCTCCCAAAAGGTTTGACGATCATAAAGATGTGTTTTGGCAAAATTCAGACGAGGCTTAATGTTCTTCTGGATTAGCAGCGGTTTTCACCTCGCTATTCTTTCAAGGATGCCATTTTTGCCCAGTGTCTTTCTGATAGTGGAGTCATTAACAGTGACCTTTATTGATGCAAAAGAGTCCTATAGGTCCTTTGATGCTGTCCTTGGCTCTTTTGTGACTTCCTGGATGAGTAGTTCCTCTGCTCTTGGAGGAATTTTGGAAGGTTGGCCACTTCTGGGAAGTTTCACTACTGTACCGAGTTTTTCCATTTGGAGATAATGGCTCTCACTGTGGTCCATTGGGGTCCCAGAGCCTTTGAAATCGCTTTGTCACCCTTCCCAGACTGATGTACAGTATTTCAATCACCTTCTTCCTCATCATTTCTGGGATTACTTTTAACCTTGGCATACTGTAGTGGGTTACTGAGTAAGACTTGTTTAAAAAGTGTTGATTTGATTGAACAGGGTATGCAGTAATCATGCCTGGTTGTGTCTAGTCCAGCTGAACCCTATTATGAATGCAGTTCCATAGACTTAGACATAGAATTAGTCTGTATATATATGCGTGTGTGTATATTTATAATTTATAATTAGTGTGTGTGTGTATATATATATATATATATATATATATATATATATATATATATATATATATATATATATATATATATATATATACACACACACACACACACACACACACACACACACACACACACACTCGCACACACATACAATTCAAATAGGGGAAAAACTAGGGTCGTATGAATCATGAATCATAAGGTATACTGCTCAGATGAAGTGATGCCTTAAATACTGTCATGATGATGGTAGGAGATAATATGTCATGACCCCAGAAGTATGGGACATCTGGACACGGACACACAGAACACAGAGAAAGAACAGATGGTTGGGAACATGACAGGAACAACTATCTGAGCTGTTATAATAAATTAATCTGTAACTTCTGACCAATAAGCATCAAGCATTCAACACCATATATGGTGTTATAATGAGTGGAATAATGAGGCATAATCAGTGTCAGGTTTGAATGTACAGTATGTAACAGACTAAACTCTAATGGACAGTTAGGATTCGTGTGCAGACATATTTGAAAGGCCAAAGTTGAAATTGCAATCCAATCTCAGAGTCAGTAGAAAAAAGCCAGTAGTCAAAACATAAGCAGACACAGTGTCATGACCCTGTCTGAAGTTGTAAACTACATCTGCCACCACGCTCACCCCATGACCTTACCACATGACCTTGACGCAAGCACCTATCCCTGTTTACAGTCATCTTATTACTTTTGGAACATACCTGTTTGCAATAACACTACTCCTTTATAGGACAAGACATCCTGTAGGACCACTTCTACAGGGTTTTTTAATGGGATCCATCTAGGTTTCTGTTCAGGTCTATATAGGATTTCAATGTGATATTTTGTGAAAAGGTGCACTTTTCCACTTTAATTATTATTATTATTATTATTATTATTATTATTATTATTATTATTATTATTTTTACTAAACAAATAGTTCTTTTTTGACTGTCTTGAAATTTTATTCAAAAAAATTTACTCACCTCAACATAAATTTTGTACAAAGAATAGCTGCACACTGGTCAGCCTGCAGAAACATCATAAACAACATGGGGGAGGGGGGCAGCAGAGAAGGTAATGCTGTTGTTTTGGGTGCTGATCAGAAAAGAAATAGGAGAGTCAACAAAAACTACCTATGTAATTTCTGATATGCTATGTTCGAAAAAGACCCCACCAAACTACTCAACATTTTTGCCATATATAGTATGCATTTTTTTTTTTTGACACAGATTAAGATGTTTACAGGATGGTTTCTTGGTATAGCGTGGAAACTACTGCCAAATTTGCCTCCATGGGTTCTGTCCTCCATAGAAATGGGTTCTTGGTCCAGTTCATAGCGCAATACCAATACCAGCCCCTCCCCACCAACCACACATATGCAGGATGTTGGCGCTCAAACTATCATTCCACAGACTCAGTATGAGGATTGGTTTTAATGATAGATCTAAAAAAGATGCTTATTCCATTGCCAAGTAACAGGAAGTTCCTGAGGTTCGCGTTCGGAGGCAACGCTTATCAATATTGGTTTTTCCTTTTGCTAGCTTTATCCTCTCACACCTTCATGAAGTGCATGGCTGAAGCCTTCAGCCATGCTGGCTCCTTTGCCACTCCAGGGCATCCGTGTGCTAAACTACCTGGATGACTGGTTAATTCTAGAGCGGCCCAGGAAGTTGGTGATTCATCATTGAGGTGTTTTTCTCGCCCGTGTGAGGAGCTTGGCGCTCAGGTTGAACCTCCTCCAGTCGAGAACAACTTTTCTAGGGGTTAAATGGGATTGGAATATGATGAGGGCATGTCTATCCCTAACATGCATAGGGCAATTCTATCAACATTGAGCAAGATAAAGTTAGGTCTGGGCATCCCCCTCCAGTCCCTATGGAGACTGTTGGGGCTTATGGAAGCAGCAGCCAACATCATACCATTGGGCCCATTGCACATGAGACCATTCAGTGGTGGCTGAAAGTCGGGGGTTTCTTCTGAGGACAAACCCCTGAGCAAAATCAGTGTCATGCAGCAATGATTACATGTTCTGAGAACTTGGAGGTGTCCCCAATTTCTAGCTTCAGGTCACACACTAGGGGCGTCTCTTATGGCAAGGCAATGTCAGACGCCTCCCTCACAGTCTCTGGAGCAGCCCTCATCTAGTGTAGCATAAAAATCGTGTAAAAGTGTGGGCTATACTCCTAGTACTGAATTTCTTCTCCTCAGTTGAGAGGTCATCATGTATTAGACAATACAACAATGGTCTCATATATCAACCACCAGGAGGATTAGGTTCATGCCCGCTGTTCAGGAAGGGTCAACAATTTTTGTCTGGCAGAGGGGAAGTTTGGTCAGTGAGTGCAATGTACATTCTGGGTAACCGGAATGTGTGGGCAGACATCCTGTCAAGGCAGGGGCTGAGGCCCAGGGATTGGAGGCTTCATCCACAAGTGGGTATATGGTGGAGATTCGGCAGAGCGGAAGTGGACATTTTCACCTTTGAGGAGACATGCTACCAGCTGTGGATCACCCTCACTCCTCCCTCACCAAAGGGAAAAAAAAGGTCAGGGCTTAATGCCATGGTACACACGTGGCAGAGGTCATGTCTGTACGCCTTTCCCCGATCGCTCTGCTCCCGCAGACTCTTGTTAAACTCTAGGAACCATGTTAAACTCTAGGAACACTAGGAATGCTAGAGCATCAACCACAAGAAAATTGTATGCATTCAAGTGGCAACTTTTTTTATCATGGTGTGAGGAACACAAGTGAGACCCAGTAAACTCAAGTTTAAGTTCAAGTGGTTTTATTGTCATTTCAGGCATATACAGTTGGTACAGTATATAAAGTTGAATAAAGGGATGTGCAGGAAAAGGCCATATGAGCTACTTAGTTAGTGGTCTTCCCTAATGATCTAATAGTATCATTAACACAAAATAGCGCAATTAAATATTTAAAATTATATTTACATCTTTACACTGGTGAAAGATGTCCAGTGTAAAGTTTAATCTTTCATTAGTGTTTGCTTTTACATTTCTGAAGGCTGAAACTCATAGCACTGACAAATACCCTGCACCATTAGCAATAAAAAGTTAGCATCTCAAGGGTTGCTATATTATGTCTAAAAATCCTTTAATCCAAATGGTATGGAAACAAACAACATTGTGATAATAAATATAATTTAATTCAATATGATTTAACATGGAACAGAAGGGCTGTAAACATTTATTGGTGTAGAAACTGACCATTTCTCTGCAGTACCTCTTCAAGAGAACACTAATCCTTATTTTATTAGTGTTTCGTGTATGAACACGTGTATGTATAAAGTACATATAACTTTAACTGTAGATTTGTTTTAAGGGTAGGACTTCTAAATATGCTTACAAATATAATAAACTATGGTGATGTGTGATTTTATCATCTTCTTCATGATCTACCTGCGATCTGCTCACAAACAATCTGCACAAGAAAGTAAGGCTATTATTCAAAGCTGTGTACTTCCATGTAATCAAATTAAGCAATTGCTATTTAGTATTATTTAAATGATGTCTCTGTGGATTCAGTGTCTGTTCATAGTGCAGCACTTCATCAGTTCTTTTAATTAGAAAGACCCTCATCACTCAATCAATTGTTTAAAAACAAATATTTCACAGATGCATGCAGAGCTTGGTACTTTAGCCCTTGATTAGAGGATTCAGTTAACTTGTACTGAGTTCATACTCAGTTTACAGTGGATTTGGTGGCATGAAATAAAGAAATCCTATACAGAAATGTTACATGAACTTCTAATGATTTACATCTGAAATTTACATTTCATGTGTCACTTTTTTTTCCAGTGCAATAAAATTACTTCTTATTAAGAGATCAAAATGAGCCAAATATAAGATTACTAAACCTATTTCTAGCCTTTTTTGTTTTTACTAATTACTAATTTTCTTATTCTATTGGCAGACAATTTTGCTTCTTTCTAGAAATAAATGCTTAAAATTATGACAATAGAATTATGCCAATAGAACAAGACATATTCAAACTTGAAATAAGTAAAATGTTTAGAAATAGGATCTTATCTTTGGTTCATTGTAATCTTACAATTGTGAAGATATTTTTTCGTATGTGATTTGTGGTTTAATTGCATGAATTTGTAATTGTTTTATTTTTTTAATTTTTTATTTTTTTTTACCAGATTTCTGTCTCAAATTGAAAATTTTTACATAATTTTTACAAAAAAACAAAAAACAAACAAGCAAACAAAACAAAACAAAAAAAAATCATTTGGCCTTTTTCCAATCATCAGCTGCCTAGTTTCAGTAAGACCTCAGATGGAATAGTTTCTCTGGGGTTTATTTGGATAGTTAAGGAGAGTTAACACTTCACACCAGCCCCTGAACCATGAAGCCACAGAATTGTGTGCAGGTCAACAACCATTCTATCACTTTTGTGTTGAAAGTACTTTGTTTTTTTCCCATGATAAGAGACAACAAACGATTTTACATGTGTGCAATCTCATAGTTATAGGGAAACTAGGGAAACTAGGGGAAAAGGACATGGTTAAAAGGAGGTTCCTGGAAACAGCAAATGAAAAATATTATAGACATTTCAAAAATGGCAATTTGCATGTATTAAAAATATTCCTTACTGGTGCATATAATTATAAAAAGTAATTATAATAATTAATGGGTACTATTATAAAAAATATATATATTTGCCCTATTGTTTGAGGTTGAAATATTATGTGGAGTATTTATTTATAACCACTTTTCTACCATTGCACATGTTCTACACTCTCTATTGTGCATAACAGAAATGCCCAGTGTACATTTGAATCCCCACACTATCATATGTTGCTGTGAAACAATGAGCAAAATCCCAAAATGAGGGCTCATTCCACAGAGGTGTTTTTATTAATCCAGGTGATATTGCACCAGTTAAAACCTTCAGCTACCAATGCATATGATAAGTGTATGCCATTATTGTGTAAGTACGCCTGCCATTAGAGGCATTCATGAGTAATTCATTTGTAGGATACTTTGCAAACATCAAAATTTTTCTGTAATGGTTGAAAGGAAATAGAACAAGGAAGGTTGTTTTCTGTATTATAGTTTGTGCCTGTAGTGTAAACAACCATTTTATGGACAATTTTATACTGGTTATGTAAAGTATTATTTCTGCACCTAATGCCATCACTGACATTGTATGAACATTATATTTATTTGGGCTTTTTTTGGCTCTGGAATTTACTGACAAAAAACACGTTTAAGAATAATATAAATTTTAGCTGTCTATTTACTGACAAAAAAACACGTTTAAGAATAACATCAATTTTAGCTAAATTTTAGCTGGCTCTCTAGAGACTGAGGACTCTCAAGATGACTTGGGTCTTCTCAAGGTCTTCTTGCTGCCATCATTCATTGGAACAATATTGCACCACATACTGTACTGTACATCTGTTACAAGCTGCCAGTTGTGGAATCATTTTCAACAAAGGATATCCTTGTAGATGCTATCCATTTTATACATGACACTCTGGATTGGTCTCATTTTGCTTTTCTCAGAAACTCTGTATGGACAGGACATTTTGATTCATGGTGAAAATTGCCTGTCTGATATTATACTGCTGGTTGAGTAATAGTTTATATCAGGGTCATCAACAGGCAGACAGTGGTCCAGATGCAGACCCAGCACAGTATTTGAGTGGACTGAACTTGGAAAAAGAAACTTGGAAACACTTGGAAAAAGAAACACTTGGGAAAAAAAACTACAGCTGATAAAGGTATAAAAGAAAAAAAAAAAAAAACTAGCCATAGTTCTGTGACTCTAGTTTTCTAAACATCAACCAGCACAGTTTCTTAAGTCAACTCATTGGGCTAGAGCCATTAGGTCAGAAAAGACTCAAAGACTTTTCATTTTATTTCAGTTCAATGACGTTTTATTGATATGATTTTTTTTTAACAATAGATTGTCACACTGCAGCTTCACAGAAATCCAAAGACAAAATTTTAATTTACATTTATCCCTAATGAGCAAGCCAGAGGCGATAGTGGCAAGGAAAACTCCCTGAGATGAAAAGAGGAAGAAACCTTGAGAGGAACCACACTCAAAAAGGAAACTGTCTTTATCAAGGTGATGCTGGATATGGATATTGCAATTGTAGATCATTACTCTTCTATATGTGTATACTTTAACTGTATACTATAAAGTCAAGCAGTGCTACTATAACCATATACTATAACTATATAAACTATTTACTATATAGTATACTATGTATACTATAAAGTCAAACAGTGGAGCTTGAGTATGAGAGTTATTGGAGTTTTAATTTTAATTCTTTTGCGTCAAACTGAAGTTATCAACTGTTCAATGATGGAGGCTTGTGTATAAACTGTTCTTAGAAATTGCTGTCTTTAAGCTATCCAAAGAAGGACATCCACAGCCATTTTTATTACACTCTCTAATCTGATTAGCAAACCATTGAAAAAGTCACTGGCAATAAAAACAAAATGGTTAAAGATAAATGAACAGCGAAGAATGCATTTATTGTCCTTGTGTCAAATTAGAAAACACATGTGTCTCATTTGTTTAGAGTCAAAAGTGGATACATGAAGCACTGCTGTGCAACAAAACATTTAAAATTGTCTTATTTATTGCAATGAATTAGCTTTTAATGGGGAAGCATTAAAAAGTAACTGTTGTCATCATTCAGTCATGTTACTTGATAATCCAGAGATTTGTATGCAAGGATTTTTATGTAGCTCAACTGTAGCTGGTTTAGAGGAATTATTTTATATGCATTAGTGAGAAATGCATGCATGTAAGTTCTGGATTTGTCGGGGATTAGTGAGAGCATTTGGAATTTCTACTTTTTAACTAATAAATCAAAACAAATATTTATTTTTACACACTACTGCAAAAACAAATAAATGATATAACATATTTTCGGTGCAATAAAAATAATCTAAGTAATAGTCCACTTTTCAACTTTTCAGATCAAATACATCTTCAGATCAATAAATCTGTAGGTATATAGCCCAATGTATCATTAAGCAAAGTTAACAAGCATGACTGCTGATGAACAGTGGCACGTTCTCTGAAATGCTTTGAACTACCTTCCAGCCGATTTGCTTTTAAGACTGAATGATAGTGAATCTAACACAATGTATTGTTTAAAGGCAAAGGGGAGTCATGCACAATATTGATCTGACTTGTTAGCTACTATAAATTCATGTAATGTGAATATTCTTATATTTTTGCAAGGAAAAAAATGCAATCCATTCAATACTACTAGCTATGGCTTCATGGAATTAATTTAAAATTTTAAAATGCATCTGAATGCAAATGAAGAAGAACTATTTTAAGTCTTATTATTTTGTGTTTCTCATATATAGTATAGCAGTGAAAGAAGACAGTAATGTGACATTGCCTAGAAAATGGTTGTTTATAAGGTTATGACTTGAATAAAATATACATTTTACAGTATTATTGCATTGTGAAACATAATGTAGAACGTGCAGTGACATTATATAAAATTGAAATGCTCTTTTGGGAAAGCCACAAATATTCTGCACCATTCTGTGATTCGTATTCTTTTATTTATGGTGAAAAGTTTGCTGATAATTGACACATTTTGAAATCCACTGCTTCTTGTGTCTACCACACTGTCTTTCTGTGAGTTACTAAAATAAATTGAGTGCTTTGGATGAAGATGTGAAATGAAATGCCCAAATTGTGCAGGAGAACATCGGTGGTTTTTTTTTTTTTTTTTTTTTTAATTCACCGTGGGCTGACATGTCACAACTCTCTGCCACTTGAGTGACTAATTCAGCTAAACTTAGGATAGCACAGATGATACAGGCAGATGGGCAGAAATGTTTGTTTACTAAAGTGCAATAGGAGTTTTCTTCAGCCATATACGTGGTGACAGATCAATCACTGGAACAGTTCTGGTAATGAAAATATGCCGTCTGTAGCTGGAGGTGTAATAGAAGGTAATGCATTGCATCAGTATTTGAATTGGGATTTATTTTATTTATTTATTTTTTACTGGCTTTAATGAAAGTCAGGTTCCCATGAGACCATGCAGATGATGTCCAATCATGAGTAACACTTTATTTGAAGGGTACCTACCTAATGTATTTATAACACATTCGTAAGCATTGCATAAACAGTTTATAACGTAATGCTGGAGAATTTATTTAAAGCTTATGTAAAACCATCTGTCCATCCATTTTCAGTACTGCTTATCCTACACAGGGGGCTGGAAGCTTGAAGCCTATCCCAGCAGACTAAGGGGACAAGGCAGGAGGGACACCCTGGATGAGGTACCAACCCATCACAGGGCACAATCACACACACACTCACACACACACTAACACACACACACTGCTTATTGTAATGAATGGCTATGATGATGTCATGTGGGGTCAAGGGTCATGGTTGCCGCCCTGCTCTCCCTCTCTCTGTGACCTCCACATTGTGTGCTGACACACAGTCTCATGTTAAGGTACCATTTTTGGGATGTTTTACTTGGTTAATCCTCTTCTAATGACCTACCTGTAAGCATGCGTAAGCCTATGGTATCCTTCAATGTAATAAACGAAGAACAGCACTTTTACTTTGTGTCTGGCTGAGTTATATTAACTTTCCTGAGAAACCCGTGAGGATCTAGCCGGATCCTTACATTATGTCAAAACATGTATGATGATATTGGAGGTTTTACTTCATTTCAAAACAAATGGACTGAACATCTAATTCCATGCTCCTACTAGAAGTAAATAGCATAACAGATTAATGACAAAAGTGTTTTCTTCTGCCATCTTAACTTACGGATCTACTTCTAAAGTATTAATTGAATTTACATTTATCACTCCTATGAAGCACCATGTGCACCTTAGAGAACATTCTCCAGTGTTATGCATGTCCTGTCAGTAAAAGAAGCTAATAACTTACAAGATATAAATAAAGTACAGAAGGAATACAGCAACACATTATCACAGTCAGTTAACGCATAATTATAATTGATGGCTGATGTTCTCTATTCCTTCTAAAAACAAAGTTTCCTAAAATCTCCAGTATCATCTTACACATTTTGAGATAAGCCTTTCATATATTCTCCAGCATTGCTTCATAAATGATTTATGAAATGATTAAGAATGTGGTGAATAAAGGCCCAGGGTGGTGGTAGTTCAGGGGTTAAGACATTGGACTTCTGATCGGAAGGTCTTTCAAATCTCAGTGCCACCAAGCTGCACTGCTGGGCCCTTGAGCAAGCCCATAATCCTCAACAGCTCAGTTGTATAAAAGATATATTTTTTTTAAATTGCAAGTTGCACTGCATAAGGGTGTCTGCCAAATGCCATAAATATAAATGTATGTTCCCTTCAAATAAAGTATTACCAAATGTTTTGTAAGAAGAATCTCAATAACTAGGTCTGGCTTGAGTAAATAGGCAAGAGGAGTTGAGTCCTTCTTTAGCAACAACCAAGCTATATATTTGCCATCCACACTGCTGTTACTTGTGCTTAAAAAATAGCTTGAAGTGGATTTTTTGGCTGCTGTTTTTACTTTGGTGGAATCAAAAACAACAGTGTACCACTAGTGATCATAAGAAAAAACACATATGTCATTCTAGCCCAGACAATAGATTCACACACCCTATTGTTGTTTGTGGTTTCATTACACAGAGTGAAATGAGCTCTAGATTAAGTGTTCATTGTGGAAACTTTTAATCCTGCATCACTGCCACATCCTTATCATCAGCAGTGATCGAGAAGACACACATGAAATACAATCTTTACATCCTTCCGTCTTCGGGGGACGATGGTGTAGCATCCGTTTTGGGTGAATTTATTTGCACCTTCTCAAGTGGCTGTACAAGCCAACCCGTGTGTGGCAGTCCCGGTTGCAGTTGCCACAGACAAATTGAGTCACACGCTGTGGCTGAAATTGCTGTGCCTTCCTCCTGTCTCTCTTGTCAGTAAGGTGCTTAAACCTGTCCTTCTCCACTTTCTGAGTGCCCCGTCTAACGGCAAAACTCCAGGCTGTACAGTCTTCAGCGCTGGATTTCCACGAACTAGGGTTGATGCCGCATAATCTCTTGTCCTTCTTGCAGACATCTTTGAATCGCAGTCGGAGGCGTTAAGTTAGCCGTAAACCCTCAGCCAGCTCACCATACAGAAGATCTTTGGGAATGCGACCTGGATCCATTCTTCTAATGTGGCCAAGCCAACAGAGACGCTTCTCACTTCCAGAACTTCTGTATCAGGTACCCTGTCCTGCCACTGTACATGGATGATGCGTTGCAGGCACCTCAGGTTGAAAGCTGTTGTAATTCCTCTCATGCCTAGCGTAGGTTGTCCAAGTCTCACTACCGTAGAAGAGTGTGCTTAAAATGCAGGCCTGGTAGACACGCAGCTTTGTTTTCACAGTAAGGTTGAAGTTTTGCCACACCCTGTGATTTAGTCTGGTCATAACTCCTGCAGCTTTGGCAATCCTATGATTTACCTCTGCATCGGTGGAGAATGAACAGGATATAGTCGACCCGAGGTGGGTGAAGCTCTCCACAACCTCCAGGTTGGATCCATCAATGGCAATGCTCGGAGGATGGTCTGTGCCCTGAGCCATGACGTTATTCTTCTTGAGGCTAATGTTCAGACCAAACTCCTTGCAGGCGTGGGAGAGGCGACTGACAAACTGCTGCGTCGTCGGCGAAAAGCATCTCACGTAGGAGTACCTCAATGACTTTGGTTTGACACGAAGGCGGGAGATGTTGAAGAGCTTGCGGTCAGACCTGGTGTGTATGTAGACTCTCTCACTGCAGTCTCTGAAGGCATACTGGAGGAGCATGGAAAAGAAGATAAAAAGTGTGGCGCAAGGACACAACCTTGTTTCACTCCGCTGCTAACTGGAAAAGTGTCAGATGTTGCACCGTTGAAGCAGACTGTGCTGTGCATGTCCTTGTGGAATATGGTGATGACTGCCAGAAGTTGTGATGGACATCCAATCTTCTTCAGTAGTTTGAAAAGTCCGCTCCAGCTAACCAGGTCAAACGCCTTGGTCAAATCAATGAAGGCGATAAAGAGGGGCATCTGATGCTCTTGACATTTCTCCTGAAGCTGTCGTAGTGAGAATATCATGTCTACGGTTGACCGGCCAGCTCGGAAGCCACACTGAGGCTCTGGGTAGACTCGAGAGGCTAGGATCTGCAGACGTGTCAGGATAACCTGGGCAAACACCTTTCCTACAATGCTCAGTAGGGAGATGCCCCGATAGCTGTTGCAATCGCTGTGGTCCCCTTTCTTTTTATATACTGTGACGATGTTTGCATCTCACATGTCATGCGGGATATATCCCTGTTCCCAACACAAGCATAAAAGTTTGTGCAGGGGCTGGAGTATTACAGCTTTCTCGCTTTTCAAGATTTCTGACGGGATGCCGTCGCTCCCTGGAGCCTTACCACAGACGAACCGGTCGATGGCTGTTCTGAGTTCTTCCATGGTTGGCGTTGTGTCTAGCTCCTCCATGGCTGGTAGGTCTGCAGTTGCTTCCCCTGATCCGTGATGACTTCTCCTGTCTTGGACTTGAGTGGGGCAGTCTTGATAATAGAGGGTCCAGTCGCCTTCTTGATGCCTTTGTACATCACTCTTACATCCCCGGTATCGGCAGCTGCCTGTATACTGCTGCAGAGATTCACCCAGTAGATGTTTGCGCAGTGGTGGGCAGTCTGCTGGACGTTTCTTCTAGCAACCCTAAGGGCTTCCAATGTGCAGGGGTTAGATGCAGCCTTGTATGCCAGAAGAGCTTTCCTCTTCGCATCGGTTACAGGCTCCATATCCTCCCAGTGGGCTTCATACCAGTCGGCACTTTTCTGCTCCTTCTTACCGTAAGCGTTGATTGCTTAGTTGTACACAGCTTCACGGATGTGTGTCCATTTGGAGTCAATAGTACCGTCAGGTGACTTCTCAGTGAGGGCTTCCTGCAGCTTACTGACGTACTGCTCAGATTTTTCTGGATTGTTTGTACAGCAGGTGTTAATGCGGGGGCAACCTTTCTTCTTGGAATGGTGCAGTTTCTTTGGCAATACACACACCTGGCTAGCCACGAGAGAGTGGCCGGTGTTGCAATCTGCACTGTGATAGCTGTGGGTGAGGAGAATGCTTGCAAGGTCCGCACGCCTGGTTATGGCTAAATCTAACTGTTGCCAATAGTGGGAGCATGGGTGCCACCAAGACACCTTATGAATCTCCTTACACCTGAAGAAGGTGTTTATGATGCAGAGGCCATGGAAGCAGCACAATTCTAGCAGTCCCTGACCATTTTCATTGATCTTTCCACATCCGTGAGAACCAAGGCAGGTGGGCCAGGCCTCATGATCAGCTTCCACCCTAGCATTAAAGTCCCCAAGCAGAGAAAGGCTTTCAGTACTGGGTATCCTGGAAATCACTACATGTAAGGCCTCGTAGAACTGGTCCTTTTCATCTGGAGTTGAGCATAGTGTCGGGGCGTATGCGCTGATGATGTTGGCTGGGCCCGAGTCTGTAGACAAATGGAGGGAGAGGACTCTTTCTGTGCCTGATGAAGGTGGCTCGATAAAGGGTACAAGTGAGTTGTTCACAGCAAAGCCAACACTGTGCTGACGTGATTTGTGCGAGGGCTTCCCTTGCCAAAAGAACATGTAACTAATTATCTTATAATGCTGCTGTCAGCCAGTCAAGTTTCCTGAAGGCAGGCCAAGTCGACGTTTAGTCTTGAGAGTTCCTTGTCAATGACAGCAGTCTGGCGTGTGTCGTCGATATGCTGCAGATTGGCAGTGAGACCAGGACACATGGTCCAGACGTTCCAGCTTGCGAAGCGAAGAGCTGGAGTCTTCATGTTTTTTCCTTGCTTGCCTAGTGCAGAATTTATGGCCTACTTGTCGAGATGATTCTCTAAGCTCCACGCCCCCCAAATGAAGCAGGCAAGCCATGGCGGGACAGCACCTTATTGGCTGGCGGCTGACCAGCTATGAGGCGGGCAGTAGCTGTCCAGTGAGATGCAAAGATCTCTCCCACCAAGAGAAGCGGCCCCTGGCATCTGTTTCCTTCGCCAATTGGATGAGCTTAAAACCGGTGACTGCTTCTACCCGTGTTGTGCGCCTTGCGGTGTCACTGGAGTGTCTTCTCCTTTGGAGCTACAAAAGCCTGGGCAGGATGATGTGGAGGATCAGCTGTTGCCCATACAGCAGACCCCACTCCCTCCCCCCCACCCCCTCCACGCAGCTGGTGGACCCAAGGGAATGACGTAAGCCGATACAACTTGGCACCAACAACATCGCAGGAGTTGCCGAGACAAGACTACATTTACACCCATCCCCACCCACACCCATCCCTACACACACCCACACCCATCCCCACACACACCCATCCCTACACACACCCACATTTGGCCTTGAACCGCCTTCGGGACTCCAGCCCCTGATTTGACCTCGAGGTTTACTCCTGGAGCCTTTTCCATGCCTAGGATGGATGTAGCCGCAAGGCAGCGGAGTTTTGAAGTTTCCTTCTTCTGTGAGCAACTGGTTTTAAGGCGCCAGTGATCTGCAGTCGCCCCTTCTCCTGTCTGTAAAATCAGGTCCACCAGGCTTAGAAACGAAGCCACTCGAGCAGGCCATTAGTTGGACTTGGTTGTCAGAGGTTATATGAGACACACACCATGGGAGCATTTTTTAGATGATGGGAGCTCAACCCCAGCACCAGCACCACCCCCGGCTATGACAACCTTGGACGCATATGGACCCATATGAAATACAATAGTGAGTGTGAAACATGACCAACGTAGATTATATTCTCAGTAATCAAATTATTCTTCCAAAATGCCTTTGGAGGAGATACTACGAAAATAAGATTAAGCACACATCATCCAATGTACAGGAGCTAACTAATGACCAGCACAGCTTTCCTGTTCAATATGCTTGCTGATCAGAAAAGACAATGTATGATTATGTACTGGTTTTCTGCCTATATCTATACAAAGAGAGTTTGTGCTATAAGGTTCAACCCTAAGGGTTTCATAATAGCAATAGCAAGTTACTGATGGATGGTCAAAATTTGTCTCAGCACTCACACTCAATATTCCAACCAGCAATCACTGTCAATAATCATACTGATGTAAATGTAATATTTTAGGAGATTCAATATCTCAAAAGACATTTCACTTAGACAACATTGGCAGGAAAAGATTGACATATAAATAAAAAATAAAATATATATAAAACGTACATTTTTCTAAATGTGCCCGAGGCAGTGTAGCTCTCAAACTGTAAACTGCATCTCAAGATGCCTTGATCTTCAGAGTAGTGTCAGTCTGTGTACCAGAAATCTGACAAACATATCTAAAAATGAGTTTCATTTGAACTGTATACCGTTTTCAAGAGGGATTCAAATGCAAGACCACCTGAGTTTATCAAAAGCAGATAAATATTTCATAATGATAGTATTGCAATGCACAACAAATCACCTGTGACTCTGGTTGACATGTTCAAGAGAATTTGGTTTTGTGAAAAACAAGAAACCTTCTTCACATTGCTGATAAAGCAAGTGTACTTGTTTGTATAGTGGTAGGGCTTTCATTATGTAATCACTTCTGCTGAGATTTCTGCTCAGCCTCACTGTGCTACTTTTGGTTTCAACTACAAACTACTGATTGCAAACATAGACACTCTCCAATCAGTGTGTGAGAGCACTATTGTAGTTACACAGACATTGCAATTTCATCGACCTTGCCTGCAATTAAAAAAAAATAAAAATAAAAAGTCTGAAATCATCCACCAGGGACCAATTGAATGACCACTGTGTGGTTGTATGCAATGAGTGTTGCAAAGCAAAACAATTATCTAAATGATTACGGTCATATTATAGAACCAACATGAGGAATTGCAGTCTTCAGGTCATCCTTTAGCATGCTTATGCATTCTCAATAATCAGACATTGTGAAAGTGAATAATTATAGATTCTCTACATAGACTGGAATATGGACATTAAATTAACATATTTTGTATTAGAGCAGCAGTTCTCAAACCTTTTGGACTATGGAGTAGTTTGTAGATAGTAAACCCCCTGCTGTATAAGAGACAATGTAATGTTTAGATGACATTGCAAACAACTTGTTAAATTATCGCAAGATGTCCATGACTGGCACGATAATTATATAAATGTTTTATAACATCTATTATGTATATATAACATGTTTTTTTCCCATGCAAAAAAAACAAAGCACAATTAAGTGCACAAAGAGTAAATTTCACCTATGTAAAAATATGAAATGCACTTTTTTCATTTCACAACTAACATACTGAGACATGTTTTAACAAAAGTATATTTCATTTCCATATCTTTTAAAAGTATTTTTAAAAAAACATTAAAAAAATATATTAAATAAAAATTATTGTTAAATGTTTAATTAAAATTATTCTTTGAGTACATTTCAAGGGGTACAATTCAATGAGTACCACATTCTAACACTGGAAGTACTGTAGGTACTTTTATTGTCATTAAAATATTAATTATACTTTTTAAACATATACTTAAATATGAATGCATTTTGTAATTACAAATCACAAAATAGCTAAATTTAAAATGACTGCATTAATGATCTTGGATTTTAACAAGCATGTCATCATTTGTTGCTGTATAGTTTAGTTTGGGATATTTTGAACTCCTTGCCTTTTAGGGAGGCCAATAAAGCCATTGTGATTTGTGAGTTGTTGAGGGTTTGTAGTGGATGACGGATTTCATTTACATTACATTTACGGAATTTGGCAGATGCACTTATACAGATCAACTTACATTTATCTCATTTATACAACTGAGCAGTTGAGGGTTAAGGGCCTTGCTCAAGGGCCCAGTTGTGACAGCTTGGCAGTGCTGGGATTTGAACTCATGATTTTCCAATCAGTAGTCCATCATCTTAACCACTAAGCTACCACTGCCTTGCCTGATGACATTGATGTTGACTCATTGATGTTTAAACATTGTCAATTAAATGTTGTCAATACTGGTTCCCAAAATGTGATTTCCTTTGGCAGTTGGTTGTTTGTTAGCATTTTGGATTTTCTTTTGTAACTTTTTCTTGTTCTCTTCACGCAAATTCATCACATGAAAGAAATATATATATTTTTATGCTGTCTTGTTACTGCTAACTGACATCCATTTTTACCATTTCTTTTGTCTGACAAGGTCTCTCTATGGGTTTCTACAACACAGCACAATTCTCAAAGCAAATACAGTAGTGGTAAATGGAAGGACAGGGGTATTACAGCCTCTAGCTAAAAGTAAATGCCCGAAGCTTACATTTTCCTGCTTAGTTAGATAAGATCAATTGTACAAGAACATTATTTCAGTGTAATAGGACCATAAGGACCACAATTGTTATCTTTGAGGATGTTCAAAACAGAAAATTCTGAAAAGAGCTTCAAATAATTCTTTGTTAAACTCCTACATAAACATTTTTTTCACCCAGTGCAGAAATACAGACAGTTCATTTGCAACTATATGGTGCAAATGAAATCCACACATTGCATTGGTTTTAAATAGTCATCATTTTGAGTTTTCCAGCTGTATCACATATATCCTTGAGGAAGAAGTGAAAAATTTAAGTCCCATGTGAGCAGCAACAGAACAGATTGACTTTTGAAACCATTAAAAAGTGTTGGAGTTAGAGGTTTGACAGGGACCTTGTTTCCTCTTGTGTGCCAGCATACAGTGACAGGACCATTAGAGCTCTGGCTAAAAGTAAAAGCACCCTGTAATGGGGTATTAACACTGGTCTTGGTGTCCAACCTGGATAGGAACCAACAGCTCTGACTTTTATGGTATTGGACAACTGCTGCCCCAATTTTTATATAAGTGACTTAAGAGTATCTTGATTTGTTGCATTACCTTGATCTTTTAAGCTTCTGCTTTCTGCTCACTTCCACTAGGGTTAATGTATTGAACTACGATTCTGTCAGATGAAGCATCCTGGGTGGGCAAAAGTGACCATGGTTTCTGTCACTTCCATGTTGGACATGGCAGAAGGGGTGAGGTGGAGCTGGTTTATGGATGTATCACTTGGTGTTCACGCAGAGCCAAACAGAAGGCAGGCCATGAGCTGTAATAAGACCTGCCAAAGGTGGAGTTAGATAATGAGGAGCTTCATGCCAGCCCTGTACAGAGAGCGGCAGGTGAGAAGCAATTAGAGAGAGATGGAGCTGACCACAGTGTGTATCTCACCACTGCAGCTATGCTTGATTTCTCATTCTCTCATCCTCCTGCTTTACTGTTCATTCTTTTTTCCTTTTCTTAGCCTAACTTACTTTCTATCCTCTCTGTCACTCTTGTTTTTCCATCTGGGGATCTAACTCTGTTGTTTTTAATGATCCCTGCTCATGATCTAACACTTATTTCTTGTTTTCTCATTTTACACTCACATAGATACACATACAATACAACCTACTTCACACTCACTTCTACAGTACCTTTACTAGGGTCCTCGTTTCCATACTGTCCCTTCACTCCCAGCACCATGCTGATAAATAATGTAGTTCACTTGTTCAGGCTGCTACATGCTACGAGAGCTGCAGTCCTCACCAGACATGTCTGCTTAGCTGTGACTTGGGTAAGCAGGGAAGATGTTTCTCTCAGTAGCTACTTCTTTACATGCTGTCCAAACAAGCTATCCATGCAACAGATTGCAGAGTCCTATAGTTGCTCACTCTCTCACCCATACTAATACTAAATTGGGGTTTTGATGTACAAACACTTGTCACTGGAGTGGGGAAGTCAAGTGTATGTCTTGTGAACTGTTAGTGAGAATCACAACTTAAAATAATCTTTTATTCAATTTATATACATTTTGCCCAACCAGTGTGGATTTAAAGACATCTAATTTGCCTTCAGTGCAGCAATATGGTGCAATCAAAATTCATACAATAAAAGTTTGGTGCAAGTAGTTATTGTTTCTTTTGTACAGCTTGTCCTGTCCTTGATATTTCCAAGAAGTGAAGAAAAAATTAAAGAAAGAAAATTGGAGTTCCTTGGGACATGAATAGAATAACTTCTGAAACCATTTAAAAGTATTTGGAGTTTGTGGAGTTTATTTGCCAGCAAACAGTGTTTGAGTGTTTAAGGAGATCACAAATGACAACAATAACAATCAGTAAAAAGCAGCAGTCAAACAAACTAAAGCTTTTACTGAGTGATCTGTGGTAGAAAAAAAATGACATAAAATGACGTATATACGTATTGTATATACAGGAAACATGACAAGACTTTTTAACATGACAAGTGTACTCTCAGGAATGTTTTTTGGTCTCACAGCCTGATGAATGAACTCTATTTAGTTAGCATCAGGCTTTCTGACTACCGAGTGAGAGCTCGTCTGCACGTCTTGTGTTTTGATCTTGTCAGTGGGCATTGATGGAAACACATCGCTTAGTCATGGAGCCAGCTGTTTCATAGCCCTCTGGATGTTTTTGTCCATTTTAAAGAGAACCCTGCTGAGATCCTCATATCTGCAGTTTATATAATTCATTGTGGAAAGAGGAATGTTTGTAATGTTCTTTTGTTTCCAAATAGCTTTACTTTTGTCATTCGTTTTCCAAACATTGGGCCTCATTTATCAATCTTTCAATCCTATCATCTGTGCCATCTGTGGCTGAAAGTCCGAAGACAACATTATTGTCTGTGTTCTCTGGGTGGGAGGGACAGCATTACTCTCTCACCTGTCAATCAGAATGACACTGATCAATCATGGGCATCTGTACGATCATGTATGTGGAAGAGGGCAGATAGCACTTTCTTCTGAGTGAGTTCAGCGGAGCTGTGATGCAGTATGCACAGAAGTTCTTGAAAATTAGAAGATAATGGGTAATAAAACAACCAAAAAAAGTTTTCATAGATCAAACCAAACCAAAAAAATCCTGAACTAAAAATACTCCTCCTTCTCTTTTTCACCTTTCATTCAGTTTCATGGAGAGGTGATAAAAATACATGTCTAGGTGTTCATGGTCCAAGTAACGGGTCAGAACACTAAGGAGTGTGTGATGGAGGTGCGTGGACCACTATCAGTTCATCGGTCACAAATGCCAACAGGAGCAGATGTTCCCGGTACCATTTTGGACACTCTTCTGGAGTTCGCCATGCTCCCGTTGTCCGCTCTAAGTGACGGTACTATATTTAACATGGCTGGGTTAATTAATAGCCTTCTATTAATAACATCAAGATCAGTTCATGATTTTCCCTTTCCATTTTTCTCCCTTTCGCTCTTTCTCTACAAGCTACCTCTAGCCCTTCGGCCATTTCCCATGCATTATTGATGAGGCAAATGTCTCAGTCTCTCAAAGAACTTTACCAGAAGTACTTTCTCACGCTCAGTCATGCTCTGCCTATGTCTTTCGCTTTTCCCTTGTTCCCAGAGCTGAGAGCAAGCATTCTGCATTATGAGGAGAGCTACCGAAAGTTCTGCAGAAAACAGAGCATGTATGTGGCACGACAGGAATTTGTATGGAATCATATTCATCATAGAACAAAATGCAAAAAATGCAAGGCACTTGAGCCAGAAATGTGATCCAGCAGCATCAAATAAGATCCGAATTTAGATCCTCAAACTCCACTATGAGTCACAAATTTATGAAGTATCTAAAATATATCCTATGACTCACTGGCTGTTGGCAGAGTTTTAAATGCATTGCCTTGCCATTTAACAAAGCAGCAGAAATTAATACAATTAAGCTCCTTTATGATTTTATACAGCATCATTGAAAATGTTATGAGGAGATGAAACACTTTATTATATGCTCAGCAAAAAAAGAAAGTCCTCTCACATTCAAACTTTTATTTCCAGCAAATTTCTTAACATGTGTAAATATTTAGTATTAGTATTTAGTATTAGTAATTAGTATTTAGTATTAACATAAAAAGTTTAAAGAACTGAGACATAAACTGAACAAGTTTCACAGACATTGCTGAACAGAAATAATAATAAAAAAAAGAGTCCTGGAAAGCCGGGGGGGGGGGGGGGGGGGGGGGGTTGGGAGGTAGGGCGTGGGGTTGTAACAGCCAGTGTCTGATGTGGCCACCAGCTACTTTAAGAACTACAGGGCAGCTCATCCTCATGGACTGCACCAGATTTGTCAGTTCTTGCTGTGAGATGTTACCCCACTCTTCTACCAAGGCATTTGCAAGTTCTCGATCACGTCTGGGGGACACATGGTTACATGTAATTTTCCACTGCAAGAATGATCAGCTGTCCTTTCTGTCTCCCTGTAGCACTGTGTTAGGTGACTTACATTACAGACATTGCAGTTTATTGCTCTGGCCACATCTGCAGTCCTCATGCTTCCCTGCAGCAGGCCTGTGGCATGTTCACGCAGGTGAGAAGGAACCCTAGACATCTTTCTTCTGGTGTTTTTCAGAGTCAGAAGAAAGGTCTCTTGTGTGTCCTATGTTATTGTAACTGTGACCTTAATTGCCTACCTCCTGTAAACTGTTAATGTCTTAAGGACTGTTGCACAGGTGCATTTGCAGTAATTGTTTATGGTTCATTGAAGAAGCATGAAAAACATTGTTTAAACCCTTTCCAATAAAGATCTGTAGGGCTTTTAGGGATTTTACAAAATGATCCTCAAAATACAGTCTCCTGAAAAAGGGATGTTTCTTTTTTGCTGAGTATATATGTGTTAATATGACCATAATCATATAAAGTAACATACAATATACAATGGAGCTGTTGTATGCTTGATTCTGATTGGTCATAAAGTGTTTATTAATTTTCTATATCAACAGCTCGGACAGTAGTTCCAGTGCAAAATTTATATTAATGCATTCACTGTAATGTAATCTTTTTAAAAACATACACAGGCTTGTGTATGGTTAACTGATTGTATTAAATTTTCTGTGAGAAAACTTTTTTGTAACAAGGAGTCAGGCAAAGTCATAATTTTAAGTTTTCCAACATGGGAAAGTCGTCAGAATAGACAGCTGCATTTTCTTTACATATAAACATTCAGAGAGAGAAAAAAAAAAAGTGGTTGTAAAGCATTACACCTCCCTGTCATTGATTATGTTCCTATAACAGCACGTTATGTTTTATTCATTAATTAAATAGAAACTATTAATGAAATCGGGGGAAACAATTATCACACTGCTTTTACACTCTATTTATTTACTTCTGTACAGAAAATGGAACACTTGAACAGAATCATGCAGCGTAACCTGAGTGAGGAAAAAAGTTTCACACTGTGAAAATGAATGGCTGTTACAGGAGCCCTGATGTCGCTTGTCATTGAAGAACTGTGCAAGCAAATTGATAACTTATAAACAAGGCACCCTGTTCACTGGACTTTTTGATTGAAAATTGTCACTGCATTCAAGTTTAAAAGAGGGCATGATATAACTAACTCTTGGTGAAGCTCCATGGAAAATGAAAAGTACATAGCTAGTCTCTCTATACTACTGCACATGAAGTAGCACTAGTGAAAGTAATTGTATGTATGATACTTTAAGATTGATCTTTTTTCAGTAGAACATCATAATTGGGTGTAAAGAAATGTATTCTTTATTCATGATTCATTTAATAAAATTTGGTTCAATTATCTGTGATGTTTTGTATTTTTTCTCTTCTATTTCTTAAAATATTTTTTTCTCAGTGTTAAGAGAACTGCTTGCTTTATTTTGGATCGTTTTTCCATCTCCATATAATCTAAATCTAAAGACTTTCAGTTTACAATCAAAGCCTAGCCTCAGCCTTGAACAGTCTGCCCATGGCTCATGGAGCATCTGTTACCTTTTGTACACTTCCTGGCAACACACTTCAATATCTCGAAGGCTGAAATTTGATTGCATGCTTGTGCTACCATGTGTACGCACTTGCTTACAGCAGTTTCCAACCTTTTGAACACAGTGAAGCAATAGGCACAATATAATCACATGGTATCCCATCTTTAAAAGTTAGGAGGGCTTTCATTTTAAACAGTTAATGGTGAATAATCATGGTTGGCAAATTTGTTCCAAATTCCTAAATGGCAAGGTTTATATTTACATTTGCAGAATTTAGGAGACACTTTTATCCAAAATGACTTTAAGTGTTTTGTAGTCTCTATCAAAAAAAAAAAAAATCCTCATGCTGTCAGAAAGTGACACTGGAGGCAGATAATTATCTGCACGAGTGCAGATAATTTATTGGGTTAAATACGAACAAAACAACCGAAACCATCAAAAAAAAAAAAAACACCAAATAGACCATGGCACTCACAACAAATAACAGCAACAACAGAAGTTTGAGAGTAACAAAAAAGCTAGAATTTAAATAGTGGTGCTAACAAGTCATAACGAGACAATGGTTTGAGTGATTAGGGAACATGTGATTAGATCATGTGACATGCAGGGGCTTATGGGTATTGTAGTTCCATACCATTCTGTGCTACCATGACACATGCTAGTTCACTAGGTCAGGGACTAAGAATACCATCCAGCTAAAATCCTGTTTGTCTGCTAATATCCTGCTGTGTCTATGACTATGTTTACATGCACATCAAATATATTCCATATTAATTGGAATTTGGCTATATTCTAATTAGTATTGAGTCACATAAACGCCGTAATCCGATTGCCTGACAATATTGTGATTCTTCAAATTCTGATTTCCAACCCTGGAATATTCCTGTTTTAATTGGAAATGTGTTGCATGTAAACACCTTATTCAGAAAATCCACTGAAAGGAGATATATGCGCATGCTCAATCCACAAGGAATTGTGGGTGCTAACAAATGCTTAGTTGTAGGCTAGGTATTCAGGAAAGGCAACTCAGGCATACGTACAACAACCATGTATACAGGAATATTCTGATGCCCGTACTCATATAAACCTCGGAATATTGCTGCAACCCAAATATAGACCTTAAATGGAATTTGATGTGCAAGCAAACATAGCCTATATCTCATCGTGAAGTCATTAATTTCTGACCACTGTTTTCCATTTTTTCTTGTTTTGACCCATGCCTGTTAATTTGACTAGTGCTTTAAAGATGCCTTTGATTACCTTGCCTGCCTGTGTTCTGACCCCGACTTGGACCTCTGATAAAAATTTCTTGTTTGACCTCAATAAAGTTGACACCAAATGTATGTACTTATTTCCTCCCTCATCAAACCACACATTACAAAGTTGCAATGTTGGTTGAATAGCCTCTTTCCGTACACTGTGTTTCTTGGCCAGATTCAGTGAAGAACAGTACCAGCAAAAGCTGGAAATCTGACTAGCAAGAGTCTCCCAGCTGAATCAACCGGACTGTTTAATTACCCATTGGGCCTGCAATGATGCAGTTGCTGCAGCAACATCATGAATCAAATACCGAAAAAGTAACACTGGAAATGATTATTCAATGTTTGCTCCTCTGATAATTCATGAAAGTTTTAAACTTGCACAAACTGAAGTGTATGGCACTCTACACTACATATTAGCCAAGAGGATGGTAGCAGGCCCAGTAATAGGAACATCATGCCTCGATTTAGAGGCATTATAGTGGATATCAGTGGCACATCCATATGAAGGGTACTTGAAGAAAGTCTGATTTAGCCATGGCAGCCACACACACACTGACAGATGGCCCCAATGGGGCCTTGCACTTAAGAGCTGCTAAATTGTTTGTTGCAGGGAAAATCAGCTTGACCAGATTGGGTGAATCCAGGGGAAAAAAAAAACCTCTCTACCTATAATTGCACTATAAAGGAATGTGAACAAACTCCATTGCCTCTGGGGTCCTTTAAGAAAGCTTACAGCAAAATGTTCTCTCCATCAGCCACCTAGCAATTTTACCTGGACAAACCCCTTTAAGGGAAAAACAAAATAGAGAAATAAAGAAAGCATTTATTACTGTGTTGTAAGTGTGGCTGGAGATGATCCAGTCCTATTTAACTACATTTGCCATAAACTGTTCATAATTCAAATTATAATGAACTGTACATTTAAAACAAACCATAAGAACAGTCTAAGCATGTTGCAAGTTTTTTTTTTTTTTTTTTTTTTTAAGTCTCTTAAGTCTGGGGTGTGCTTATATGCTGTGGTGGTGATTGAGTCCAGGTGCCTGTGATTAGTAATTAGATGAACTTGAGCATGTGAACTGGGAGTCCTTGGTGGCCTAGGCGGAGGTGCATTCTGGCAAATGGAGTCCGACACCAAATTTGGCATCCCCTTTTAATTTACTTAATCTAATTCAGATTCACTAATAATACTGAATAAGAATTTTCATAAGTACTCCAAAAAATGTATTTAATATTTGAATATGAATTTACTAAATTTGACAAGCTACCAAAAGGTGAATTTGAATTTTGCCCAACTGTTTTAAATCCACCCATCCAAATTCTTTACTTCTTATCCTACACAGAGTTACATGGAGCCTGGAGCCTAACCCAGGGAACTTGGAGCACAAGTTGGGGGACACCCTGGACAGGGGTCACCCTGGACTGGGCGTAATTGCACACACACTCACACACTACAGACAATTTTGGAGATGCCTATCAGCTTACAATGCATGTTTTTGGACTGGGGGAGGAAACCCAGAGGAAACCCCCAAAACACAGCATGCAAAATCCGTGCACAGGGCAGAGGCAAGAATAGAACCCCGGAGGTGCAAGGCAAACATGTTAACTGCTAAGCTAGCATGTCTCCATTTTAAATCCTTTCATGCTAAATTTAAATGACTTCAAATTCAAAACATCATACTTAATGAAAAAAAAACTCATTATAAAATTACAATAAAAGCATCATGAGTGCAGGAGGGTGTTGTATGTATTCAGCTGTACGAATTGAACATCTCTAAACTTCTGTAAGATGTAGAACAAGAATTACAAACTGCTAAACCATGACATTTAGTATGTTTATAGATACTTCTCACATGCCAATGCAATTAGGGCACAATCAGCCATATCGGGAGCCTTTCTCCTGATAAACAAGTCGAATGGCATTTGGCAGGGAGTGTGGGTGAAAATTTAATTGAAGGGAGCCATAAAACAATGATATGGAAGGCTGAATATTAACCAAGACCACAGGCTTCATAATCACTGTTATCATCTTGCAACGACACAGCTATGCGCTTATTAGTAATGCCTGATGAAGTTCTCAATCAATATGCATATGAGTGATGCTTTGAATTACACCACTCCATTTCTAGCCTGTCGTTATGGCTTTCTGAGACCAGATCAGAAGAGCTGGGATTTTTTCAGCAGCTGAGATCTCCTCATCCAAGCATTTCTATCACTCCCTTCATTATGCAAGTTGCTGTCATTTCTGCTTTCAAAAATCCATGGAAGCGCTTCGTAGCAGCTGCAACTAGAATTCACTGGTGACTGTGTCTAATTGCTTGAGCTTTTCTTATGATTTTAGTATTTCAGAAGACTTGCCACTGGCTATATTGAATACATAGAAAATGTGAGAAAGACTTGGAAGCAAATAATGTTTGAAAGTATTTAAACCAACTCAAGTTAATTCGAGAATCAGACTCAGCAGAGTAGTTACGATCCATATGCATAGTTTCATTAAATCCCAATCTAACATTATATTTGTTAAGCAGGCAGAGAACATACAGTGCCTCCACTAATATTGGTACCATTGGTAAATATGAGCTGAGAAGGCTGTGAAAATTTGTCAATATTGTTTAACATTTTGATATTTTGTTTTCAAAAATCACAAAAATACTCTTCTCTCGTGGATTTGCAAACAAAACAGGTTTATCAAAAAATATATATCTTTGTTAATGTTATGGTACCTTGTTAGGAAGCAAGTGCGGGCAGTGCAGAAACAGGAAGGTGAGGATCAGGCTGAAGGCGAATATGGAAGACAGAAAAAGGTCAGGCGATCGGGCGAACAGTCAAGACTGGGCAAGGCAGGAAATCGTAGACGAGAAACAAAGTACAAGATCCGAGAACCAGGTAAATCCAAAACGAGTACTACGGCTTGGTCAACGACAGAGATGAGAATTCTGAGCGTTTACTTCATGAGCTAGTACTGCGCGAATTTCCTCTTAAATACTGTGTTTGTGAGTGTGTGTGTGTGTGTCTGGGAAGTGTAGTCCTTGTTGGCCATGCTTGTAGTTCACGCTGCACTCTGGGAACTGTAGTCCCGAGTTTGCCGTGACGTGACAGTTAAATATAGGCATGCAACAATTATTGGCACCCATATGAATTGATTTGAGAAAAATATATTTGAAGTATATTCCCATCAATATTTAAAAAAAATTATGGTACTGAGTGACTACTAACTAAATACTAACTGAGTGAGTAGGCACAGGAAAATGTTCAGCCATAACTTCCTGTTTCACAGAGGTATAAATATGAGGTAACACATAGGCCAAGTTCCTTTAGTCATTCATAACAATGGGTGAGACCAAGTAATATAGCTGTGATGTGTGGCAAAAGGTTGTTGAGCTTCATAAAATGGGAAGTGGCTATAAGAAAATAGTACAAGCATTGAAAAAGCCCATTTCCACTATCAGGGCAATAATTAAAAAGTTCCAGTCAACTGGAAATGTTATGAATCAACCTGGAATTGGACGTGTGTCTATATTGTCTCAATGCACTGTGAAGAGGCTAGTTCGCGTGGCCAAAAATCACCAAATATCACAGCTGGAGAATTGCAGAAGTTAGTTGTGTCTTGTGGTCAGAAAGTCTCCAAAATTACAATCTGAAGTCGCCTACATCACCACAAAATGTTTGGAAGAGTTTCAAGAAAAAAGCCTTCTGGGGAGATTTTGTATGGAGGAATGGTTTTAGATCTCTTGCCAGGTATTATTTAACCTCATCAGTCATTATAGGAGAAGACTCAGAGCTGTTATCTTGGCAAAGGGAGGTAACACAATGTATTGATTAAAAAGGTGCCAATAATTGTAGCACACCTATATTTAACAAAGAGATTTTACTTTTGGATAAACCTGTGTTTTGTTTGCAATTGTTCGATATCCATGAGAGCAGAGTATTTTTGTGGGGGTTTTTTTTTAACAAATGTCAAAGGGTTAAATAATAAAGACAATTTTTCACAGCCTTCTTTGCTCATATTTAATAAGGGTACCAATATTAGTGTAGGTACTGTATACAATAATGGCATCTAACATCAAACCAACGAGGAGAATCCAAAAGAGTATTCCAACAGGTTGCAGGAAAATAGTCAAGGATAAGTCAAACAGGAAAACACAAGTTAGAACTTACATAACTGAAGAGTAGGGCAAGACATCATGTTTAACTAATGCATGACACATGCTTTGTATAATAAATGAACCAGTAACAGGGAATAGGCAAATGACTAGCATTCAGGAGATGGTGACCTCGGTTGGCAAGGAGGGGCACTGCCCTGGACTGTTGTGACATTTCCACAGGTGAAAAAAGGTTTTAGAACCTTTAGTTCTGTGGGCAGAAACACCTTGTTGATAAGACAGATTAGTAAAGAATGACCAGACTGATTTGTGCTGACAAGAAGTCTACACAATTTCAAATGGCCACTCTTTACAAACACAGTAAGCAGAAAAGCATCACATAATGAACCTTGAGGTGGATGGGCTACGACAGCTGAAGACCACATCTAGTTCCACTCCTGTCAGCCAAGAACAGGAATCCCAGGCTTAAATAACCTTACTTAAATCTTTTCCACTTCTGATTTTAACTGCATCAGGTGATATGGTTCAATTAAAACGTCAAGTTAAACTTGACCTTGCTAAGATGGTAATGAAAGGGAAAACACACTAACATACATTTCAAAATGTTTTCAAGTGTAACCTGGGTTTAACGGCAAAGATTAATCTATGCTGTTTCAAAAAGTGAACAGGAATGTTATAGTGCAAGACAATGCCATTAGAGTTTTTCACATATCCTTACTGAAAGAATGACTTTAACAAGGACTTTTTATACTGTGAGCTCATTAATAATGATATGATGCCTTGCCATCACCTATTGAACCCTTCCTTTGGTAAATTAAATTTATCCTGGAGTCGGCTAACCTGCCAGGACCTGTGAAGTAAAACTGTTAGAAAATTATCGTAAAGTACCAGTTATAATGTGCCACATTACACATTTACACATGGTAGTTTATATTATTAAAACGTTCTACAAAGTCCTTTTTTTAATTGTGAAGTTGACATCAGTATGCAGCTCTTTTTTTTTTTCAAACTCCAGAGCTACACTATAGCGAGTGGGCTAATCTTTTCTGTCCCCACACTTGCTTTATGATCTGTGTCCCGGGAGGATAATATCATGCACCTTTGACACTTTCCAGTTGCAGATTCGGTGATTACCTGGGGGACTGAAAAAAGTCATATTACTGCTTTATTTCTGGGCAGAGCAACTCAGGCAGAGGTTATCACAAATAGAGCACAGCTCACTCCAGTTCTCCTTTAGCACTATCTGACTGTCAGTAAACAGTCATCTCACAAACCAGCCACCAGCTCCACCAAAGATGTAATTTGTCAATGGAAAATGGAAAATAATTCCATTCAGTTATGTATAACAAACAACAGATGCTACAGATTTGTTTACCTCCAAAACATGATATTCATTGACTACAGAAACTGTTCATATTCACATATAAACTGTACTTGTTTCCAGATGTGACAACTGAAACTCTTTTTTTTGTCTTGGTGACCCTTCATTCAATACATTTTCCCTATAAAACACTCTGCTTGGCTGCTTTTGCCGCTTGGCTGAATCGTAACCTCCTGAAGTTCTCTCATGGGACTTCACTCCACTGGCTTTCTTTTGCAATAAGAATGAATTGAAAACTCTTGGTCTTGTATCCTAATTACAACCTTCAGATTAATTCAGTTGTTCAACTTTAGTGTTCTTGAAATGTAGTTCTGTGTGATCTAAACATGTTTGTAAAGCACAATTTCACTGCTTTTGTTTGGTGTTTATCCAAATAGACAAAAAATCCATTCCTTCTGACCAAAAGTCCAACCACTTTGGACAATATCTAAGATTTTGACACTCAATGGGGTCAAACTTTGCAACTTTTTCTAAACTTGTTTTTATAATACTGCTAGTTCCTGAATGACCCAATCTTTCAGGTTAATAAGCCCTTAGAGTTTTACAGTATATATTTTCTATTGTTGTTCTTTAATTTTACTCCTTGCACTTTTTTGTAAATCCTCTGGACACTATAGATTTTGCATGAAATGGGTGATCATTATTATCATTGTAGTTATTGGTCTTTGGTTCTCAGTGTGGATCTCTGCTATAATATCTTAGGTGGACAAAATCCCTGTTTACTAAGAATATGAGGGTGGTGTGTTGACTCACTGTTGGGAATAAAATAAAAAGGAACTAATAAGCAGATTTGCTGTGAAAATTAGTAAAATTGAGTGAAAGAAAAATGTTTTTTCACACACTGCAGTTTTAATAATAAACCTAAAATGGCCTATGTGATCACAAATGGGGCACTTGAACCAAGTTTAGCAGGACAAAACAAATAATTGCATGCTTATTACAGTTTATATGATCTGGGAAAATCTTTGATAAAGATTTAAGCAAAACAACGCTGGTTATAATGAATATTAATGATTAAAACAGATAGAATCTGCAAAACACAGCAGGTGTCAGGAGGAAATTCTGCAGTAGGCTCTTCCAAGTGATAAACTGCATTATTCATGGATTAGTTCCTTCTAGAAACTTATTTTAGCAAAGAAGCAAAAAGTTAGCATATTGGCTGACTCATTGAAATGCACATTAAATTGCATGGTATGTATACCATAAACTGAAAATTTGCACATCTAAAGAACCATCCCTCAAATGATGGGGGCTTCTCTTATTCATACCAGAAAACTGCTAATAGCTCGCCACTGCTGTCATGTCATTTAAGGACTGGATGGCGTGACTGATCTTACTGGGATATAAACTTAGCAAGCATCATTAACACCTGTTCAATGTGTAATATATTTGTCATTTCAGTATAACAGTAGCAGCTAGTCTGTGAAAAATTTAACATTTATAAAAGAGCTAATGAAACAGAAGTGAACAAATTCAAAATTAAACTGCAAACAAATCATGGTGAGGGGTGGTGTGGCTAATACTGAAACATTTTTAGGAACCTCAAAAAGGGTCACATGTACTACTGTGGAACAACAACAACACTGTGGTATTTTAGATCAACCAATAGGGGGCAAGTGGGCAAACAAGCTCTGGAATTGGACCAATACAATCAGAGAGTGGATGCACTCTCTTGCAACAAGAAGGTGGTTCAAGTGAATTTGGAATGCACTCCCTGATCTGGTTCATGGACAGAGCAGAGACAGAGGACTTGAGCCAATATGTGTTGACACATGATTGTCCAAATCTACGACTTATTTCTTTCCACTGCTGTCACTGTTATAGATGATGCACCAGTGCTATTAACAGACCAAGACAAGCTGTGGAAATCCCATTGTGGCCATACAGACCATGGTTCCTGCAATTGGCATTACTGAAGGGTCCTCCAAGCCCACTGCCCATCTGACTTGATCTTCTGTATCACATGAACGGGTCACTGTGGCCCAGAGGACAGATTGATGGTTTACTGCTGGGAGCACATAAACTAATCAAAACCATTTTTAAAAAAGGTACAGAACATCTCCAACCTTCATGCAAACAATGATCACACTTCTATCTAGATGGTGTCTAGATTTGGTAGCAAGCACTTTCCATATGAACCAATAGAATACACAGATATAAAGTGGATTTTGCTTAAAATGTCAAAGGATTTTGCTTTTCGTTTTTAACTGGTTATCACTAAGGTCATATATGTAGGTGAATTGTATGTACTGGATTGTCTGCAATGTAGACTGGAGTTGGGGCCTATGCCAGTATTCTAGCCAGAGATATTGATGCTGAAGTATATATTATAAATGCATAAATTGGCTCCTGAAGGTGGAAATGTGCTCAATTGCATCCTTGTGTCCACTGAGGGCTCTCAAGAACTATGTGGAAGTGATGGCCAGTTTGCAGGTCAGTACTCATCTGGTTGTGTGCTTTGGGGAGCACCATAATGGGATAAACTGTCTAATGACAGGATAGCTCATTGGGTCAAGCTAGTGATTACACAAGCAAACTTGATCACAGGTCATGAGGTGTCTTCGTTCATTCAGTGTCATTACACACACACTATAGCAACCTCTTGAGTGCAATTAAGAAGTTCACTGTTTAAATTTGCCAGTTTTTACAAACTGAATTTTTCTTAGTAGCCATGTGCTCTGGTGTGATTTCAAATTATCCTCACTACAAATAGAATACAGTATAAGACTTGTGCGATTGTTATCCTCAGTAGAGTACAACATCAGTACCTGGAATAATTCTCACCCTCAACTGAGAGCAGAATCGGATAATTAAGTGATTATTATCCTCAATAATGAACAGTATCAGCACTTGAGTGATTCTTATCCACAGTAGGAAACACTATGTACAATTTAAATTATCCTTATCCTCAGCAAGATAGCAATATTAAAAGATTATGCAATTAAGGCCTAGGCAATTGTTGGGACCTTTCATTTGGCTACCTGCATGGGGTTATGGTCACTAGATGAATTTGCTATTGGTACTTGGCCAGGAAATTAACAAATGTGAAAGGTCTCCTAGTTTTTAAGGAAATGTCTGGGCATGCATCTATTTAGCCATAGAACCACAATTACATATATAACCTGCCAATAATGTCTGCATGGCATTTTAAAACTTTTTTTACGCATACTGATATAATTTAGAAATTATTTTATATCAGTATTTATCTGAAATGGCTCCAATTCCTCACATTTTATTTTGCAAACCTTGCTTCAGTGGTATTTGCTGAGATTATTGTGAATTGTTATTGCACAAATGATGAAGAATTGATGTATGATGTAAGTGTAGGGAATTGATTGGAGATTTGTCCATTACTGATAATCTCTGAACATAATTTTATTTGTTTGGTATTTGCTGAGATTGTATGGTATTTACTGAGATTATTGTAAATTAATATTGCAAAAAATTATAAACGTTTGATGTATGATAAAAGGGAAGGAAGCTGAAAGTAAAACTTGAACAACATAGCAGATGTTTTTACACTGATCTTTTGTACTTGTGCCAGATGAATTCACTCTGTTGAAAAAAGCTTCAGGGGAAAAAAGCCACATTCATTTCTTGTGGAATGTGTGATGTGTTTTGTCAGCCAGAGTTAGATTGTGAGAATCCGATTAGTCCTTTTTTTCCTCAAAAAAGACAGGAAAAAAGAAAAGAAAAGTAAATTGCAGAAGAGTGAATTTCTCAGCATTACTTGTCAATTATACTACTTTTATACATTTTGTTATGGAATTGTGAGCAGATATTAATATCCAAATAATACCAAAATAATAAAAATTACAGGTAAAAGCTAATTTCTCCAGGGTTATTTTAAATTGAAAACTTCACAAACCATTGGATGCAAGAGCAGGGTTTGTTTAGTAGGAATGATCTAATGATCTCTAGGAATGAAGTGACAATGTCACGATCTCGCCGGCAGATGGCGCTGCAGCGATGACATGCACAGTCAGCTGGAGAGCGCGTGCACGTGCTTGGAGTGCGCATGGACGCTAAGACTTTGTTTACAACGGACATGTCCCCTTATTTTGGTTTCTATTCTGTCCCTGCCCTGTTCAGTTATTGGCAGAGGTGAGAGGGTGTGCTTTGAAATTTTACCAGCTGATCGCAATTAAGGTAATTGGGACTATTTATTTAATCTCCTCGTGTTGCTACGCACATCGGGCAGTATTAGCGTAGTGACTAATAGAGGAAAGATGGAATGTATAATGGTGCCAGGTGGTAATGTGTCCATGCTCTGTCTAGTTTCCTGTTCCTAGTTTCATGCTCTAGTTAAATGAGTGTTCATGCCATAGTTAAATGAGTGTTCATGCCACAGTTAAATGAGTGTTCATGCCACAGTTAAATGAGTGTTCATGCCATAGTTAAATGAGTGCTCATGCCATAGTGAAATGAGTGGTTCATGCCATAGTGAAACGAGCGTTCCATGCTAGAGTTAAACAAGTGTTTATGCCATAGTTAAACGAGTATTTCCTACCATAGTTAAATGAGTGTTTATGACATAGTTTAACGAGTATTTCCTGCCATAGTTAAACGAGTGTTTATGACATAGTTAGAAGAATGTTTCCTGCCATAGTTAGACGAGTGTTTCCTACCTTAGTTAAACGAGTGTTTCCTGCCTTAGTTAAACGAGTGCTTTCTGCCTTAGTTAGAGTGTTTATGCCATAGTTAAGCGAGCATTTTCTGCCATAGTTAAATGAGTGTTTATGCCATAGTTAAACGAGGGTTTCCTGCCTTAGTTAAACGAGTGTTTCATGCCAGAATTAAACGAGTAGAGTTTACATTTTTGGGTTCATGTTTCTTGTTTCAACTGTAAGTTTATGTCTAGACCTCGTTTCCCGCCTCCTCATCCATTGACTTAAGTATAAATAGAGACTTTACTCCTGCACTTACTTCCTGTGCAAGTTGTATTTTGCAACAGACAAAAACAAAATAAGAACGCAGCAACACAATTCCTGCTTTATAAGGGGCAGGAATCCAGGCGAACCATTTGAACTAGACTAATCCACAGAGCAGAAAATTATATAAAACCAGAGTAAAAATGAGCCATATCAGATACTATACATTGGATACTTCAACTTTTTGGTGTCAAAGTTCAAAGGGGCTAGAGATATTTCTTCTCAAATGCCATCAAAAGTGCCAGGGTAACACCAATCAAAGGTTCGGTTGCTTGCTTTGAAGAACCACCAAGACAATATTTATTGGTCAATCCCCAAAATGCATATATTAGAATTTCAATTTGCTTTCCATAAACCTCCATTCATTCTACATTTGATTACAGCACTGAGAGTGCAGATACAAATGCAGCACTGATTTAGCAGAAATAGCAAAGAAGAGCTAATATGTCAACCTTGGATTAAATTAAGGAGAGTACATAGTCTACTGTATGTACATTAATAATTTGTACAGCAGGTTCAACAATATTGCTGAGCTGGTATTACAAATTGTCTGTGAATTCTAGATTCCCTCCAAAGACCTCTTCACCTGAACAACTTTCTGCTATTCATTAATATGAGTGCTTAAGTTCCAACACAAGATGTTTCAAACTCCCAGAATTATTCAGTGCCTTAAGAAAACATTAAAATGTCATTTTGGTTACTAAGATTAAGGATAGAGTTAAGTTTAGGTGTCGGCATAATATTTATTAGCTGCATTAATAATTATGTCAGTGGAAGGTTCTCACAAGGATACTAAGACGTGTGTATGTCTGTGTGTGTGTTTGTGTGTGTGGAGTATTGATGTAAAGCGTATGTATTGGTAAGAATTATGGCTTTCTCTCATCTCTCTCACATTCATTCATTCATTCACTTATTCATCTTCAATAACAGCTTCCCATTCTTCAGGTGATGTTGATCTAGAGTCTCGCCCAGGCTTAAAGCATGAACAAACCCAGTCATTTGTGTGCGAGATGTGAAAAAGATTACGAAAATCTGTAAGAGAAACACTGGAGAAATGTAAAATAAAAATGACAGGTTGCACAGAACCATATGTATTTACAAGAACAACATATATACATAGTTATGTTAGTATCAAATGACATACTATATATACTGTATTGTTATATTGTATAATTTTATTTTATTTGTTTTCCCTTATGTCCACTTACAGTATAATACTTTTGTAATTTATGATTACGCAAGTATTTTCTGATTAGCTGACCTTTACCTAGATGGAGACATACTATACCCCTGCATGGAAAATTTACAGAGTTGGAAAACTTTTGATGGGAGAAAAATGACAATTCAAAGATGACTGTTCTACATCTACATCAGAGATTTTTGTAAATTATTGAGTAATTACCATTATTACTGCAACTATTTTTCCATAACATATAGGACAAAATTAAACAGTCCACATCTCTCCTCTCTCTCTCTTTATAAATATACAAAAATATTGTCAAGATAAATATGTTACTATATAATTTCAGTCATGCAGTGTAGTAATGCATATGCATGTTAGGGAAAACATTTACTGTTTACAAATAGCAAATGAACATATTATAGAGATTGACAGTGTTGACCCGGGAGGTACATTTTTGTGGGGAAAAAATCCACAATATGGGCCCAGTAAATTTCAAGATCCTCTTTATGCCACTTCTATCTTTTGACTCCTCTCCTGATCTCCCCCAATCAGTTTCAACCCTTTTCCAAAAGTGTTCTCCAACCATGAAGACCTTTGACAACTTTAGAAAGACATAATCACAGATTTTGATTGTCTCTCTTGTTTGATTGCCACACACTCTTTTTGATTGTCACACACTCTCCAGTTCACTCAGACAGATCTGAAGTTGCAGTTTCAGCCTGGGTTTAATGAAGCTTTCTGAATTCCATTTAGCTTTACTGTTCCAAAAACAAGCCTACTTATTCCTGGAGATTTACTCCATTTGATTCATGAGTCACATTAGGCTACTTGGGTTCATGGTGCCAAGTGGAGTTTCACAGAAAGTGTTCATTGATCATGGGTTTTACTAAGAAATCTCTTAATTTGCTTGAGGTCAGAATGCACCAGCTTGCAAAGGAATTACTACTCTATTGACTTTTCAATAGTGGATCATAAGGCTAAATCGAAAATTATTAATATGACAGCTAAAGTGTCTTGTATAAATATGCTCAATTTAATTAAATTTTATTTGTATAACGCTTTTTACAATGGGCATTGTCTCAGAGCAGCTGTACAGAAACATATAAGCACAGGATACAGATTTTAAGTGAATTTATGCCTAATGAGCAAGCTGGTGGCGGTGGTGGCAAGGAAAAACTCCCTAAGATGATGTGAGAAAGAAACCTTGAGAGGAACCAGACTCAGAAGGGAACCCATCCTCATCTGGGTAACAGTGGATAGTGTGAAAATAAAAGAAAGTTCATTATGGCTTTTACATGAAGTCTTTGTTGAACTAGTCCACTGTTCAACAAAGGAGACCTGAATGCAAAACTACATGTGGCAATTTCAGTTCCAAAGCCATAGTAGCACCTGTAGTCCCAGCAACCACAATATTCATCCCTTTTGAACTGTTCTTTATGTTGTAGTATTACAACATGGAAGTCAAATGGATTCTGATATTATATATCTTGATTCTACACAGAAAAAAAGCCCATAACACATAACAGCTGTGAGTTCTTGGTTGCTTCTATCCAGTGAGTCACTGGTTTTGGTGGAGTTGTGGCTGTGCAATATTCTTTCAATTTGTAAAATTATGGATTTATTGGTGCTCTATGGGACATTCAAACTGTGATTGATATTCAAGGAACTTGAATATCTTCAAGGAACAGGTGTATTTATGTTGAGATCATGTGACATTTTAATTGCACACCATTCAACGAAATATTTCATTTCTTATAGCAACTGACTGCATCAGAATGACTTGAACACGATTCAAAAACAAATCCATAAAATAAGACACACAAAATAAGTGTCATGTAATATCAGAGAAGGAACTCTTACAGTTCCCAACAGCCACTGTACTTGAATCACGTTCATGTTAACAAGCACTTATGTGTATATTGGCCACAGTTTGCACTGCACTCCTTGTCTTGTGTTTATCTTTCTTTACCATTGTCTCTGCTGCTGTGTCTGTGGTCTTTGTTCCCTTTCAAAGGGAACTCCACATTGCCTCTAGCATAACACTATGGGAGAGCCTCTCGCATGCAACTGGCATCTGAAGCTTGTGTAAAATCATGCCTATTTATAGGCCTGCCATGATCAGGTAACGTAGCAATTAAGCGCGTCGCGTGATATAAATATGGCACCTGTGAACCACGCCGTCAGCCTTATTATCTTCAGCGAAAGACTGCATGTCGGTTGTTTGTGTAAAGAAACAAAAAGATGCTTCATTTCCTCACTATCTTTTCTCGAAATCTCTGGACTTGACTTGTTTACAGACAACACAGCAGTGGTTTCATATATTGACCACCAGGGAGGCACAAATAATTCTTCTTTGGGCAGAGGGAAAGTTTTGTCAGTGAGTGCAATATACAGTCTGGGCAACTGGAATATGGGGGCAGGCATCCTGTTGAGGCAGGGGCTGAGGCCCAGGGATTGGGGGCTCCATCCACAAGTGGTGGAGTCCATATGGCGGAGGTTTGGCCAAGCGGGACTGCATGTGTTCACCTCCGAGGAGACAACACATGGCCCGCTGTGGTTCGCCCTCACTCCTCTAGCCCCACAATTAGGGCTAGACGCCATGGTGCACATGTGGGAAAGGTCACATCTGTATGCTTTTCCCCGATCGCTCTGCTCCCACAAGTTCTAGCGAGAGTTCGCCAAGACAGTCTATGTCTGCTGCTAGTAGCACCCTATTGGCCAGTTCAAATATGGTTCTCAGAGATAATATCCCTGCTAGATGGCACTCCTTGGGAGATTCCCATCCACAGGGATCCACTGTAGACCCAGTGAACTGCGTAATAGCTACAGTCCTGGAGTTCTTACAAGAACGTTTCTCAGCGGGGTGGGCTCCTTCTACAATCAGGGTTTACTTGTTTACTTGTTGAGGGAGCCTCTGTGGGGTAACATCCTCTAACTTCAAAGTTTATGCGTGGTGTCAGGCGGCTGAGGCCCATCTGCATGCCGCGCATACCTTCCTGGGACATTCTGTGGTCCTGGAAGGTCTGTCAGGTGCCCCATTTGAGCCCGTAGAGTCAGCCTCTGAGAAGCTTCTGACTCTGAAGGTAGCTCTTCTGCGGGCCCTGACATCTCTCAAGCGAGTAGTAGATCTACAAGCTCTCTCAGTTGCCCCTTCCTGCCTTGCCTTTACCCCTGGATTAGCCAAGGCCTTCCTGTATCCTAGGCCAGAATATATTCCTAAAGTGCCTACATCTGCTGCCCAACCTGTGGTGTTGCAGGCTTTCTGCCCTCCTCTGTTTCTTACACCGGAACAAGAGAGAATGCACGTACTATGTCCAGTAAAGGCTCTCTGTACTTACCTCCACCGCTCCGGTCAGTGGCGTAAGTCGGAGCAGCTGCTGGTCTGATTGGCGGCAACAGTAGAGGTGATGCTGTGTCAAAGCAGCGCATCTCTAATTGGATAGTGGAAGCAATCTCTATTGCTTAGAAGCGCACGGTCTCACTACGCCTCTGGGCATAAGGGCTCATTCCACTAAGGGGGTCGCCTCCTCGAAGGCTTTATCCAACGGGGGATTTCCTTACAGGATGTGTGTGCTGCTGCAGGATGGTCTACGCCACACACATTCATTTGATTACAGCCTGGATATTCATTCCACCCTGGGCTCGAGTGTCTTGCAGTGACCCTCGGGCTTGGGTCTTTTTGAACAGGCCATACACTCAGTATGATGGAGTGGGAGGGGCGCTCCTATAGTGTTATGCTAAACGCAACGTCTCGTTCCCTTCTCAGGGAACAGGGTTACATGCGTAACCCAGAAGTTTTATGTTTATTCCTAGCCTTAGTGTTTTTGTCACTAGTTCTAAGTTCCTGTTTTGTGTTTGGTGGTGTTTGTATTAAAGCTGTTTGCACTTGCATCTGTCTGACGTGACAATAATACAAGGCATTCAGTTAGCACAAAAATAATGCAATAATGGATGGGCTTTACAGCAAGTGCATCAATACTTATGCAATTACAACTTTATGTCTGTTATTTATCCAGCTTGCTATAACTTTAACTGTAATGAGTCCCCCTACCACCACTTCAATATTATTCAGTATTTTGTGTAGATTCATGACATTATCTCAGTTAAGTCAGTTTCAGTTTGAGGTTGCAACACAACAAAATGCGAAAAAAAAAAAAAAAAGTTGATGTATGCAAGATACTGTATCTGGAGTGCTCTGGTGCGTTATCCTGTTTTTGCTTGGTTGCCACTTGAGTCTTTTTGCTGTGCACTGTCAGATGTGGCAGAGAGAAGGATCTGTCAGTACTTACAGAACCCATCCCTCTGTGATTAAACTTGACCCAGTCCTGCTGTAGTCTTTCCTAATATCCACTCTAAGTGTCAATAACAATGACCCATAAATTAACTTGTCACAAATTACTCAGTGACTTGTCTGGCATGTTTTGAAGCAGTTCACAAGGTTACAGCTCTGTGTTTCTAGGCTTTAGTAAGAAAGACAATTTGGCAGCTGTTGTGTATTCGAAGGCTCATTGGGGAATTCAGTGATGTAAAGAGGGTTGCCAGAACCATTACTTGACCAGATGGAGTGGGAATCTACATGCACTCCCTTTGCTTTTTGATAAGACTGAAAAAAAAAAAAAATCATTATGTTGTACTCATTACACATCTCAGTTGTAAAAAATGTGTATGAACATCATCAAAAAACCCTTATCAAAGATTATACAGTATCATGCCTTAAAATAATATACAGAGGTGAGCTGACAGACAAAAACTGCTTACTTTACAAAATGTCACTTCAGTCTGGGCCTCTTTCTCAGATGGATGATTTTAAATGACAGCTTTTTCCCCCATAGTACAAATTAAAAAGGCTTAGAATGACAGGCATAAAAACATGAAGAAAACAATGACATTCAGGCTAAGGTCATTTGTTGAGATGCCTACATGACAATAATTTTGTAAAAAAAATAAATAATAATAAAAAAATAAAAAAATAAAAAAGGAAAGTTTGCAGCATTGTATCTGTAGACAGAAACTAATTAATTAAAATGATCGATTGATCTATAACTCTAGCACTTCTATTTACATTACAGGACTATCGCTCTAATCAAATATTCACCCATTATAAATCATTGTTCCTCCATTTTATCAACAGAAATGCTACTGGGTCCTGTTAGGGAATAAGATAAACAGGCGATGCCCCAGCTTTAAATAAATAAAAGTATGCAGGCATATAGTGGCATCCATAGATGTCTGCTCCAATTATGCACGATGGTTGTGCATGTTGCTGTACTCGTGCACACTAAATCCCACAGAGGCTCGTGTCATGGCTGTTTTAGTGCCCATCAATCATACTACTTTGACAACCAGTTCATTTTAGAGATCAAAATGGGCATGTGAATGAGCTATGCACTTTGTACATACAGTTATAGAAACTGTATTCTAGATTTGACTTTAGATTCAATTAATTTCCAACAAAAACAAACACAGCGATGTTGCTAGTTGTTTCTGGTTTCTCGATAATATGACGTGCTGCTTTTTTTTTGTCTTATTAACTTCAAGACAACAAGAAAATAAGTGACGCTTTTAAGGGGGTGACTATTTATGGCCATTATAATTTAAATGATAACAGGTTTTAACTTGTCTCACATTATATAATGTTAAATGTACCTACCAGGTGTCCCAAAAGTCTCCATACATAGGGGAAATTAGCATAGGGAAATTAGCACTTTTTAGGAAAATAGTTTATATTATCCATCCATTTTCTGTACCACTTATCCTACAGCGTGAGAGTCTGGAGCCTATCCCAGAGGACTTGGTGCACAACACGGGGGACACCCAGGATGGAGTGCCAACCCATCACAGGGCACAATCGCATGTGGCAATCAGCCTACAATGCACGTCTTTGGACTGGGGGAGGAAACCGGAGTACTGGAACATCTGAAGCACAGCATTCAAACCCCAACCCCGGAGGTGCAAGGCAAACATGCTAACAACTTATCCACCGTGCCCCCTACCTTCAAGATTGCCCTTAACAAAAAAAAAAAAACCTTATTGAAATCACTTCCCATGGCTGGATGGGAAGCTGTCGCAAGGTTGAGATGGATTTTAACAGGAAGCTGTTGGGAAATTACTTTAGATTAAAGAAATTTCGCCTCAAAATTTTCGCCTCACACCGCCAGGGTCAGGGTTCGATTCCCGCGGCTCTGTGTGTGCAGAGTTTGCATGTTCTCCCCGTGCTGCGGGGGTTTCCTCCGGGTACTCCGGTTTCCTCCCCCAGTCCAAAGACATGCATGGTAGGCTGATTGGCGTGTCTAAAGTGTCCGTAGTGTATGAATGGGTGTGTGAATGTGTGTGTGATTATGTGCCCTGCGATGGACTGGCAGTCGTCCAGGGTGTACCACGCCTTGTGCCCGATGGTCCCTGGGATAGGCTCCAGGTTCCCCCGTGACCCTGAAAAGGAGTAAGTGGTTGAAAATGGATGGATAGAACCCTCCTTTTCTAGAGCTGAAAAACTACGCCTCGGAGGGGCCCGAGCGAGGTGAACCTGCAGGGGAGAATAAGAAAATTTGTGCGTATATAGAATAGACATGCCCACACACACACACACAGGAAAAGAGTTTGGAAAACTTTATGTAGTTTAATTATAAACACATAAAAGAATTACTTTTTAACAATCATGGGTTTTACATAAGATCTTGAGGGATTCATAATTTTATAGTTCTCTGTCCAGGGGCTACTGGGAGGCTGTGTACCATATGATATATGCGTATCTTTTCTTTATGAAAGGCACAGTAAAGTATGTTGGGGAAAAAGTATCTTTTTGCTTTTAATGGGAGGTCCAGGGTTCTGCCTAGAAGAACCAGGGTAGATGGCTTTGGATCATACATTTAGATGCAAGGATAATATTAAAAGACATTAAAAATGAAACATATGAAGCACCCTCCCAGAACACAGTAGAGGAAAAAGACAGAGGCCATCGCCTAGGAATAGATAAGGACCGCATGCACTCGTGACTCGGCAAAAGGAGAAGAGCAGATGCAGGCAAAAGTTTCACTAAAAAAAAAAACCTCAGGGGCCCATCAGAAAGACGTAAGTGAAAAATGTGTGCAGAATTGTGATAAGGGCACTCCCTAAAGGTACATGGATGTTTTAATTGTATACAAGACACGTTGTAAACAATTGTTTCTTGTTGCATGTTTCACTTTGAGTGAGGCGTGTAACCCTGGGCCAAGCTGGGTTCATTTTGCTGTCTTGCTCACTCCTGAATAAACCTGCTTCTTCTGAATCCAGACTCCGTGAGTTATGCTATGTTAATTCTCTAAAAAAATGCAAGTCAGATTTGCTTAATTAAGTTCATAGTTTAAGTTTGTGAGCTAGCAGGGTCAGTGCAGGCTGAAGTGGCCCAAAATTTCCTGCATAACATGACAAGTACATTTACACATGACACTGTTGTCAAATTTATTAACAAATTCTAAAAGACTGAAAGTGACCAACTGAGAAGTCGAAGTCCAAAAACATCCACTGACGAAGACACAACCAGCATGGTGCTGGAAAATGTAGTCCCGTATGCATGGAGACTTTTGGGACATCCTGTATAAACCGTTAAATGCACAAAGTGTCGTTCATGAATAAATGAAAAACAATCCAATTTGCTTCTTGTCAGGCCATAAAACACCAGCTCATCATGGATTATTTTTCTTTAACAGCACACCACATTGTGTCATTTATTTATTCCTTATATAATAACCCACAGGATTTTTTGTAACACTCAGGATACAAATCTCATGAGTGTTTCAGCAGCTTTCCATCAGCAGTGGAAAGACCAGCTAGTTTGTGGCACAGTCTCAGCACTCAGCAGCCTTTTCTCTCAGATGGTCAGTGATTGGAACCCAAACATCCCCCAGTCTCCCTCTCGACTCAAACTCCCAGCGGAGGTTCTGCTCTGATTTGGAGATGGACTGAAGCCATGGCAGGAGCTGAATAGGTCTATCATCAGACGTCTGAGCCTGACACTGAATCCCCCTGATTAAACTCACCTGGGCTCAGTGTCAAGCCATTAGCTTCTGTCCAGATGGATTAGGTGGCAGTGATTTGTTGGCTCTATTTCTCTTTTACATCACTCCTGAGTGTCATTTCCTCCAATAAAGCTCCAAGTTCTCCCTCTGTCCTTCTCCGTTCAGTGGCTCCTCACTGTATTTCATGGAGGATGGCAAAATGTATTTGGACAGCCTGAATGAGGCCACAACCATTAATTTTGTGTGGGGTGGCTTTTTCCCTTTTTTTTAAGAAAAAAAAAAAACCTTTTGGTTTAGCTGAACCTTTTTGATCTTATTATTACAATGCCAGTGGCTATCATTAAACCCAGTCCTTTGTTCTGTGTGTTTGGATGAAGTATTAGAGAAAATTAAAAGAGTCTTTAGGAGGTGTATGCATGCTCAAAAGCTTTAATGTGCACGTGGTCAGGAGTACAGGGTGACTTGTTCTTTTCAATGATGCCGCTGTACATCATCAACTGTGATGGCAGAGTAGCAGGGTAATTGGGTGTCTGATGGTCTGAAAAGGGAGCCATTGATATGCTCCATAAAGCAATCACTCACTATTTCTCCTTTTCTTTCATTCACACTCGCCTTCCTGCTGTGCTGTGCTGCAACTGTGTCCTGTATCCAGCTGTTCTGAGATCGGTGGAATCAGCTAATTAGTATGACAGCAGTACAGTTTGATGTTGGTAATTATCCAGGGACTATATAGGTGTCATAGCTGCTAATAAAATATGCATTAATTATGCTGTTAGTTAAAGTTTGACTGTTGTCATGATGGCATTTTTTTTTTTTTTTTACTTCAGATATATACAGTATTTTAAGCTAAATGTGCTTGTCATTACATACTTTATAGCAAAGTTTGCATTTTCAGTTTGTTTTGATAATTCAGCATTCTAATTAATAATTCATAGCATTTTAATTGAAAGAAGAATACAAGCTGTGAGTCCACAAGTGAACGGTTTACAAAGAACTGCCAGAATTTTCCATCAATAGCAAATAGTTAGCTACTGACATTATTCCAGGATGGTAATGTGTCAAAATGATGTTCACATGGCACTTATATGAAGGATTCATGACAAAAGACATAAACATTTATAAAGGCTTAGTCCAACAGGCATTAGCTATCAGAAAGACTGATTTTGTCTATTTGATATAACACCTAAGTGATATTGTAATATGTTTGTTATTATTATTTGTATTATTTCTATATTTGTGTCGTTAATAATTGTATTGATATAATGTACATATACTGATATACTTATACAGTGTAATATTTCTGTTGGCATAAGGTTGTGCTATGACAAACACTAACAAAGATACATGAAAACTAATTTTGTACCTCAGGATACTATTGGTCTATCTTATAATGGAGATTTAATATACATTAGATATGTTACCACTACAACCACATGTGCTTTTTGAATAACTCTGGTGAAAAGGTCAACAAGGCTAACTTTTTTTTTTCCTTTTGAATTTGCATTAACAATGAAACAACGAGGAGCTAGAGCTGACATTTATGAACCGAGATATGATATTAGTGAGCAATGTCTTGCTGGCTTTTTACATAAGCATGTCTATTCCCTTCAGGTTATTATAATAAATGCTGTATGAATTGGCACTGTGTAAAATTGCTTATGTTGTTCCATTTTGATAGCTGATTGGTCCACTTCTTTTTTATGCCACGTTATTTATAGCCTTCCACAGCACATTCATCATGGCTGACCAATGTGCCCATAATCTCGCCAGTAATGAAACATCTGGGTTCTCAGGAGTGAGCCTGGAGATCACCCCCTGCCCCTTACCACACCAGCACACTCACACACACATACACATTGAGACCCAGAGATGGGAGCTATTCCAGAAGGGAGGTAACAATCAACATTGCCTATATCATTAGCCTTTTCTTTTCCTCACGAGTTAGGCATAGAAAATAACGTTCCCTTTCCCTCTGTCTCTCTCTGTTGCCCTGCCATCTGCAGATGCTCAGGTAAATGAAGACATACGGCCCCCAGGTTCTCTCGCCTGCTCAAGGTTACCTCTACTGTCACCACGCATTTACTAATGTTGGCCCGCAGCACTTCTCACAAATAATATGCCACTGAAGCAATGCATGCCCAGCACCCAAAATAAAGAAATAAATAAATAAACCAAATTCATTTTGATGAGTGAACCTATAAAGGGTGGATTAATCATTTGGGTCTTACCCAATTTCTTTTTTTCTGCTTACTGCATCACTTTGTGTTTCAGGTAGTCCACACTGTATCATAATACAGGTTGTGAAACAATAATAGTGTCAGCATATACAGCACTCTATTGGTGTAGTAGATTTCTATGAATCCTCCACTCACGCCGTAATTTTCTGATGCAGCTTAAGCCGAGACTGAATTACACTCTCACTATGGATTTCCCATTGAAAATCCATTTTTAGACCTGGCCTAGACTCTATCTATGTTTAGGATAACCTCCCACATATGCTTTACGGAGCAGTATTTCACACCACAGTGGTCATGCTTAGACACCAAAACGAGAAAACAACACCTAGCTATTTAATGCTGGCACATAAGCTAGCACATCCCAAGTGCAGTTCCAACTGTGTGGCAGAGTGAGGAAATCTGGTGTCTGTGATTTCCGGTGAGTGAGACTGAGAGACTGATGAGTTTGTGGATACATGGTTAAACATTTTAATGAACTGCAATTGATTTTCTATTACAGGTAGCACATGCCACTCCAGTGACCTGAACTTGTAGTGTATCCATCCTGTGTTGATTTTTTTTAGGAGTTCTTCCATAATAGACAAAATTAGATTCCAAAAAAGTTGGGACATGGTCTAAAATGTAAATAAAAACAGAATGCAATGATTTGAAAATATCATCAACCCATATGCTATTCACAATAAAACATGAAAACAAAATCAAATGTTTAAACTGAGGAAATGTATAATTTTAAGGGAAAAAATAAAGATATTTTTAGTTTGATAGCTTCAACACATCTCAAAAAAGTTGGGACAGGAGCAGCAACAAAAGGCTGGAAAAGTAAGTGTTACTAAAAAAAACAGACCAAGAAACATTTTGCAAATAATTCTGTTAATTGGCAACAAGTCAGTAACATGATTGGGTATAAAAAGTGCATCACAGAGAGGCAGAATCTCTCGGATGTAAAGATGGGATGGAATCCGGATGGAAGCATATGTTGCTCCAAAACCTGTATATAACTTTCAGCATTGATGGTGCCTTTTAAGATGTGCCAGCTGACCATTCCATAGGCACTAATGCACCCCCATACCATGAGAGATGGCTTTTGAACTGAGTGATGATAAAAAGCTGGATGGTCATCCTCCTCTTTAGTCCTCTTTAGTTTAGTTTAGGCTTCCATGGTTTCCAGAAGGAATTTAAAATTTTGATTCATCTGACCACGGAACAGTTTTCCACTTTGCCTCAGTCCATTTTAAATGAGCTTTGGCCCAGAGAAGGTGGTGGCATTTTTTGGATCATGTTCAATTTGTGGACGGCATAGTGAACTGTGTTCACAGACATTGAGTTCTGGAAGTGTTTCTGAGCCCATGCAGTGATTTCCATTACAGAGTCATGCCTGTTTTTAATGCAGTGCTGCCTGAGGGCCAGAGTTTCATGGGCATGCAATATTGATTTTCACCCTTGTCCTTTGTACACAGAAATTTCTCCTGATCCTCAGAATCCTTTGATGATATTATGTACTGTAGATGATTAGATGTTCATAGTCTTTGAAATTTTATGTTGAGGAACATTATTCTGAAATTGTACTACAAATTGTAGACGCAGTTTTTTTGCAGATGAACCTCTGCCCATCTTTACTTCCAAAAGACACTGCCTCTCTAAGATACTCTTTTTATGCCCAATCATGTTACTGACCTGTTGCCAATTAACCTCCAGTTGTTTCTTTTTAGTAACACTTACTGGTCCAGCCTTTTGTCGCCCCATCCCAACTTTTTTGAGCTGTACATCATTATGTAACGGCCATCAAATTCAAAATTACTTAATTTTTTTTTTTCTTAAAATTATACATTTCGTCAGTTTAACATTTGACATGTTTTCTATGTTCTATTGTGAATAACATATGGGATTATGAGATTTGCATATCATTGCATTGTTTTTATTTACAGTTTACAGTGTCCCAACTTTTTTGGAATTGGGGTTGTAGTTACTATAGAGATTATAACATAATAGTATGAGCACATTAATATAAATCTGTTTGCCTTGCTGCCAGAACTACTGTACTGTCAGCCAGAGCTTCTGTCATGAAAAACTTCTGACAGAATTGACTTCAATCAGAGTTGAGAACATAACTGCACTGTTGTATAAATAATGTTAGCTAAGGGAACACTCATAAAAAGAGTTTTTTGTTTGTACTGTGTTTTTTTGCAGTTTTTTTTTTTTTTTTTTCAGAGCCACAATAACATTCTGATCATGATCACTCTGCCAAGGTATATGACCTCTTTAACTTTTCCCCTGGCTAGGATTATGCAGCATGCACACACTGGACTGAAACTAATTCAGGTACTACTAGTCTGCTACTCTATCAAATATGAAACACAAGAGGTTTGGCGAGGATGAAAGACTTTATTGTATTCCCCTGCCAGCATGCATTAGTGCCTGGGTCTTTATCAGAGCTCATTTTTAAAGAGCTCATTGGAGAAGAGTACTGTTTGTGTCTGAAAGAGGGCAGGCTTGTAGTAATGTCAGCATTCCCCCAACAGAATGCCTTTCTGTGCCATTTTCATCTAAATCCCTTTATGAAAATGTGCGTTCCTTTGGGAGATAATTAGGAAAAGCATAACAGAGATGTAGTTGGGGGTTTGTACTGCAAACAAGCTTCTCAACACTTTTAAAACAATTTACTATAAAATAGAGCAAAAAAAGGGAGAGGTGAATTAACAAGCAAGACTGGATGAGAACAAAAATGCTTTTCAGTCAGACAAAAGGGAGAAAATAGAAACTATTAAAATATTGTAGCTTGTAAAAAAAATTAGAGATGATTATTTGTTTTTTTGGAATTGTACAAACAAAAGCAGGTGAATAGATCAATTAAGGGACATTGGGGAACAACCTAACACATTTTGTTTTTTACTAAATAATTTAACAAATATTTTAAGTTAGAATAATCATGTTTTCATACAATCAATATATTGCTCGATCAGATTGAGATCTGAATAATTGAAGGCCAAGTCAACACCTTGAGCTCTTTAACATGTTCCTCAAACCATTCCTGAACAATTTTTCCATTGTGACAGGGCACGTTATCCTGCTGAAAGAGGCCACTGCCATTAGGGATTACCATGAAGAGGTGTACTTGGTCTGCAACAATGTTCAGTTAGACGCTACATGTCAAAGTAACACCAGCATGAATGCCAGTACCCAAGGCTTCTCAGCAGAACATTGCCCGGAGCATCACACTTCCTCCACTGGCTTGCCTTCTTCCCATAGTGCATGTTGATGCCTCTTCCCCATGTAAGCAACACACACGCATCCGGCCATCCAAATGTTGTAAAAGAAAATGTGATTCACCAGAGCAGGGCACCTTTTTCCATTGCTCAATGGTCCAGTTCTGATGCTCATGTGCCCATTGTAGGCACTTTCGGCAGTGGACGGGGTCAGGTGTGATGAAGTAAATTACTTATATGCCCTGAAAGCACTTTTTGACACAGATTTCTTTAGAACTTGGCTGCTGACCATTGTTCACAAATCTAATGTGTCCCTAAGTACATGCTGTTTGACCGTGTGTCAAAACATAATAAGACTATGTTACATTTTGTCCTGTGCTAGGTTGTTCCCAGTGCTCTGCTACATTACACCTACAGAAGCTGTTCATGACAAATGACATAAACAGCCTTTTTAGATGGGCTTTTTCCATCAGGTATCAGCTGCCATATTGATGTGTTTTGTCAATTTTGATGTCAAACTGACATGACACCTAAAACTGCCAGTGTATTAAATTTAAAAAGAAAAGAACCTGGTGGATGTCTTCCTAGGACACTCTGTACTGCTAATGACCACAGGATGATTTTAAGAAGGCTGTGAGCCAAGCAGATGGATCTAGCCATGTACCACTTTTGAACTGCTATTGTGCTGCTGCTGTCCACCCATGAATTGGTATGTCATTTTCTTTTGTGAATTTCCCTCTGTGATTAATGAAGTGATCTATCTATCTATCCATCCATCCATCCATCCATCTATCTATCTTCTATCTATTGCCATACCTATACTAACCAGCCACCATTATCCACTCAGCCAATCATGTGGCAGCAGTGCAATGCATAATGTAATGCAAGAACAGGTCAAGAGCTTCAGTTAATGTTCACATCAAATATATGAATGGAGAAAAACATCCATTTGAGCAACAGTTCTGCGGATCGAAATGCCTTGTTGATGAGAAAGTTCAGAGGAGAATGGGTAGACTGGTTTGCTGACAGGAAGACTATGGTATCTCAAACACTTTGTGCTACCATGGTGTGCAGAAAAGCAATGCAGAACGTACAACACATGAAACGTTGAGGTGGCTCTTCTACAACAGCAGAAGATCACACCAGGATCCACTCCTGTCAGCTAAGAACAAGAAAACTTGCTCACCAAAATTGGGCAGGTTAAGATTGGAAAAAGACTAGGTGATAGTAAGGACCTACTAATAATTTACTTAAAATATAATGGGTGATAAAGAATGTTTCAAGAAAGAGTTGTTAAATGGATTCACACATTAATGCACATATCATTTGAAGTATTTTAATGATTATTTACCAGGGTATAATGTACACAGTGAGCTAAGACAGAAAAAAACAATGTTTTTTTTAAAACACAAGTTTCACCTGTGTTTAAAATGATTTTTTTTTATCTTTACTTTACATACACTCTGTACTGATTATGACCATGGAATGGTTTTAAGAAGGCTGTGAGCCAAGCAGATGGTTTAGATGGACACAAATGGCACCTCAATCATGGAATCGATCATGTTATATTATCATTAAATGACTCACAAATACTAATAGTACACTAAAGAGTACACAAAATACACAACGTCAGTTGACATGACCTTATAAATCTAAGTCAGACTATTAAGTGTAATAACACAATAGAAACATGTCTTGGACTTACGTGTCATGTCATTGTAATGTCAAAATTGACAAAAATCGTTATTACTGGTCACATTTACCGCTATAAATATTCATGTTGGTTTATGTCAGTTATGTAGCCCTATGAACACAGCTCTACAGTGTTACCCAGTATTTTCATTATTAAAAATAATAATAATCATTGTATTTAATCCTTCAAAAGCTATGCTGATTGTGATGTATGGGATTATTTGGTGACACTGGTGAAGTCTGTTATTACAACAGAATTTCTCCAGGTAAATGGAAATAATATTGTAATAATATCCATTAAATGAGTCCTCAAGGGCCACAGAAAATGCCTGATTTATAATGTAGTCAGCAAACACTCCTTGCCATTTCAGGATCTAGAGCAGAGAGCCTGATGTTCACAGACCCAGACCACCAATATCCAATCACTCAGTTACTGGAGGTGTCTCTAATTATCTGTCATTCATGTCACCTGTTAATTTACTGCAAAAAGCTGCTCCTTCTCTTACACTAGCATTCAGTAGTGAGTTAGAACCATTCAGTAAGTTTGGCAAGTATTCCTTTAACATTATTGTGCCTAGTGTTTTTACGCTTTCAATTAAAAAAATATATAATAAATAAGATTTCCACTTTTGTGTTATGACATAAAAGCCTGCATGCTTGCCCATAATGCCAACCATTTATCTAGATATCCATACAAGTCCATATCCATACGAGTTGTAGGTGTTGTGCTCCTTTAATTCTTCTTGTTGAAATGAAAAACATATAACCTCACTGTCCACTTTAATAGGAACACCTGTACACCTGCTCATTTATGCACTTATCCAATCATGCAGATACAGGTCAAGAGCTTTAGTTAATGTTCACATCAAACATCAGAATGGGGAACAGTGTGCTAAAGAAAGACATTCTGTGTAAACTCTAGAGAAAATCACAAGAGATCAGCAGTATCTGAGATACTAAAACCAGCCCATCTGGCACCAACCACCATGCCATGGTTAAAGTCACAGAGATTAGATTTGTTCCCCATTCTGATGTTTGATGTGAACAAACATATTGGGTGGCTGCTCAGGTGGTTGAGAGGGTTGTCCAATAATTGTAAGGTTGGCGGTTCGAATCCCGGCCTACATGACTCCACATACAAAAGTGTCCTTGGGTAAGACACTGAACCCCAAGTTGCTCCCGATGGCAAGCTAGCCAATATGTTTGAAATAGTGGTTTTGGCTTCAAAATAATAAATATTACTCAAAGCCCTCAGATTTTTCCGTCGCTTGTGTTTTATTCATTTTCTGCCTAAAATTATTCAATTATCTTGAATGACCTGGGTGTGTATTAGCAATTAGTGTGTAGCTAAGTAGCAAGAATTTGTATGGTGAAACAAGTAGAAACCCTTAAAAAAGATTCGATATATGTTTTATGTTCTGTGTTTGTGTGGCTGTTGAGTTTCAAAATAACTGACTACACTATTAACAGATCAGATCCAGAAGCCATTATGATATCGTTATCTTATCTTAACAGTGTATTACTCTATTGTCATATCTTACCTCATGACCATTATGTTTGAACAACTAAAGTGCATGTGAGAAGGTTTCGAAAGGTGACGTGACCCAACATAACCGATACAAACCTTGTAAACTGTCACTTCAGTCACCTCAATTCTCAGGTCAGACCAACATTGATTTTCCAAAGATAGCAGTGACGTTATTATTGACCCAATAGTACTCATCCAGAGACACAAAGAGGCTTTGAGAGTTTTGGGGGAGAAAGCAGTCCTTGACAAGGACAGGCTAAAGCGGGTGTATGCATGTGTGTGTGTGTGTGTGTGTGTGTGTGTGTGTGTGTGTGTGTGTGTGTGTGATTAATGTTTGCCCATCTGTCTTGTCTTTGTCTCTTCATGATGCAAGGCTGCCATGGTTGATGTATGGAACATTTCAGCTTATTATATCCATTCAGCCATGTGATGGAGGGTTGCATTAATAATTAGGAGAGGTGATTTAGTGAGAGTTTAGCACTAGTGTATCAGATTTTGAACATACTTTTACAAATCATTAGCATGTTGCATAAATCAGTGATTAGAAATTTAATTTATTAGAACTCAGTGATGAGAAATTTAAAAATGTCATATGTTCTTAATGATGGGCTTATGTAAGAACACATAGGCATTCATGCAAATATCCATCCATCCATCCATCCATCTTCTACCGCTTACTCCTTTTCAGGGTCACGTGAAACCTGGAGCCTATCCCAGGGAGCATCGGGTACAAGGCGGGGTACACCCTGGACAGGGCGCCAGTCCATCGCAGGGCACAAACACATACACACTCACATACCCATTCATACACTACGGACACTTTAGACATGCCAATCAGCCTACCATGCATGTCTTTGGACTGGGAGAGGAAACGAGAGTACCCGGAGGAAACCCCCGCAGCACGGGGAGAACATGCAAACTCCGCACACACATGGCCCGGTGGGACTCCAGCTCCGGACCCTGGAGGTGTGAGGCGAACGTGCGCCCCTTCATGCAAATATATTGTAAAAATTTCTAAATCACATTTAAAATGTATATTCTTAATACCTTTTAACAGGTACACAATGAAATACTTATGCAAAAAAATATTTATATGTATTGTATAATTTTAATAATTGGATCTCATTAATCAGAATTTAATGATTAGTTTTCAAACTTTTTCAAATGACCAGTGTACCGGCCAGTTGCGTTGCCCATTTAAGGTAACAGTACAAGTGCCTATTGAGCATAATGGAACATGGATCATGTATGGTTTCACTTTTGCTATGAATACAAACTGCAAATTTAGTGAATTTTGATTGTAAATTTTTCCAAGTGCTTAGATATGAAAATATAAACAAGTATTTTAAGGTCACGTTTTCTTTTTGGAAACTAAACCCTGAGGTCTGTGATTCATGAATGTGGGTTTCTCCCTTTTTGAGAATCGTTGTAAAAGAAGTTATCTTGATAAACATAATGTTTGTGAAGATGTTGATAAAGCTTCTGTAACTCACAGCTGACTGACAGCTGGCAGTGAACTCCTGCTAAGTCCTGCTAGCGACCAAAGGACTGTGTAGTAATATGTGTTTTAACATCTCAAACATAAACACAGGGATATGACTAATACAGTGCCATCCACTCATATTGGCACCCTTGGTAAATGTGAGCAAAGAAGGCTGTGAAAAATTGTCTTTCTTGTTTAAGCTTTTGTTTAAATTATTCACAAAAATACTTTCTCTCATGGATAGCAAATAAGTGAAAACAAAACACAGGTTTATCAAAAAAATATCTTTGTTAAATATAGGTGTGCAACAAATATTCAATAACAATCATTATAGTAAAAAAAAAAAAAACACTGCAATTTCTTGAGATAAAGGTAAAAATTGGAAACAAATTTCTGAATTAAATATACTGGAATTACAATGATAAATATGTGTAACCATGTGGTTGAGCTGCGTAAAACAAATGTATTATAATATATTTTTTAAAATAATAATTTTAAAAAAGTTGTGTTTTTAAAAAAAAACTAATTTAAGCATAATAATTAAATTATGAATAATAACTGACAATAGGAACTGGTACAAAGTGTTGCCTAAAAATAGTTTTATTATAATATTTTTTGCAAAATAGTCAACAGTTAATTAATTATTACAATGACCACAGCATGTATGGCCTAAAATGATATAGGTGCAATCCCACCTTTGACTTATTCTGAACCGATTCTGCACATTAAACAGCAACTTCAGCAACCTGGAGCAACTCCAGCTCTGGCCATTATAGAAGTGGGGTCACCCACAGAAAGACAAAAGGTCTGTTGTGTTTACCTCATCAAAAAACTTCAGTCTTTAGCTCTTCTATATAAAACACTCTGTTGATTCTCTCATGTCTTTGTTTTTTGCTCTTGATGTGACTTGATATGTTTCCACTCCTGTCAACCAGGAAGAGGAATCTGAGGCTACAGTGGGCACAGACTCACTGAAACTGGACAGATGAAGATTTGAAAAAACCATGCTCCATCAAAAGCATATATCAGTAAACCCAACCTGCCTTGTTTCAACAGTTCACGTAGCAGTTCATTGTGCCCCTTAATACCAATCAAGCATCATTTGAATTCTACAGCCTATTTGAGTATTGTTTCTGGCCACATGCATCCCTTTATACCCACAATTTCCCCAACAGGTGTGAGTCCAATCTAGCACCTATAGGACATAGTAGAATGGGAAATTCATATCCTGAATTTGCAGTTGACAATCCTGCAAATCATGTCAACATAAACCAGAGGAATGTTTGCATATCTCAAAGAAATGTTTCCAAAACCTTGTGGAATCCATGCCATGAGGAACTGAGGCTGTTTTGCAAGGAATCAGGGTTTCTTACAAGTATTAGTATTAGTATTAGGTGCTCCTAATAAAGTTACAGATCACAGCTTAAAGGTCCCTGGTTAACCACTGCATACCAGGAACACCCCACAAGACATTTTGGAGATGCTCTGACCCAGTCATCTAGCCATCACAATTTGGCCCTTGTCAAAGTTGCTCAAATGCTTACGCTTGCCCATTTTTCCTGCTTCCAACACTCAACTTCAAGAACTGACTGTTTCCTTGCTTCACTTGCCTAATATATCCCACCCCTTGACAGGTGCCATTGTAAAAACATAATCACTGTTATTCACTTCACCTGTCAGTGAAGTAAAAACAAAAGTGGGAAATTGGCATTTAAGGAGTAATATTCACACAATTAACACAAATTAACACAATTAGTGCTTCAGTTCAGTGTTCTATCTTTGCAACTACTTATTCTATTGAAATTCTGCTGATGTTGTTTGCACAGGAAAGCAACAAAGTCACATTCTACCTGTGAAAATTCTTTTTTCTCCAGATCTCAAAGTTTCCGGATCTAATTTAGTCTTTACCTACTTGAAGTTCTGAGCAAAGTTTTTCTCACGGTGACTGGCAGTTACTCAGCTACTCTCATAATTAACAGGCAAAGTGTGACACCAACAGGCCCATTTCTTACAGAGGAATGAAGTGTGTGCGAACATATCACAGCACCCCATGCTGTGAGAAAAACATTCGCAATTTGCCAAGAGACAAACAGACAGAGAAGGTAGGCATTAAAAAACTTTTTGGATCTTCCAGATGAAACTCAGCAGCCCAGAACAGGAAAAGAACATTTTGATTCTCTGCCATGCAAAGTCTTTTGATATTACATCCAAACATATTTTTATGAATTCTTATTTTTATGGTGCCTTTATGTGCTCTGAGTTCTTATTTGCCATTTAGTGTATACATCGGTTAGGTGCCAACACTAGAGGACACTTAATAATGGTACAGGATTGTATCATCAGTCATGATGTACAGAAGTAGTTCAGCTTCCACAGGTCACTTTTTCCTGATGCATCAGTCACTACTAAAGAAAGTAATGAATTCAAATCCATAGCAGCACTTTAAGGCCAGAACATAAATAGCTACTCCAGCTATGTAGAAATGGTGCTGGCTTACTTGATCTAAAATTTGGGGTCCATTATGTTGTTCATATTTAATGTGGAAAAATACACAGACTGTAGTTTTAATTATTTGAATTTTGGACACTGTAATACTATAAAAAAAAAAAAAAAATGGGCTGTGATCATACAGTAAATCAGACTGAGTGAATCTTACAGTTGTAGCAAGAAATTATTTATTTAGTATAAAGAAAGGCTCTTTGGCTTGTGACAATAGCTGAACCCTGGTGTGCCACAGAACCATTTTAAGGTTTTAAGGATCTGTATAGAACCATATACAACAGGTTCCACTCCATTGGGGTGCTATAAAGACCCATGTTTTCTTAATTGTTTGTTCTAAATATAACAACAGCAAAAATTATAATAATAATTAAAACTGCAAGCAGCATTTAAAGGGGCCAAGCACCAAAGGTGCAGCAAGTGCAATGTACACCCTGAAGAACACAAACAGGAGAAATAGAATGTACATGAATGAATAAAAGATAAACTCAGAAGCACAGCTGAGAATCAGATTGAACAGGAAATGAACAGAACAGAGGCATTTATTTGTATGCCAAGAGGTTGAAAGGTCAGTGCAATGCTGAGAAACAAAAGAAGAAGAAAAAAAAAACGAAAAACAAAAAATTACACAAACTTTTAAAAAATTGCACCACACGGGACTCGAACCCTGGACATTTAGAATTAATGCTTGTTGTTTATCACAGTGCACCAAAAATGGAATGCCAACAAAAAACCTTATATCTCTAGAACACTAGGTGGTGCTGTGTTTAAATTTCTCAGGTACATGCTATGAATGATCACTATGAAATTTTGTGCCGATATGTTAAAAATTTCAAAAGATATTGCAATATATTCAAATTTCAAAATGTTGGACAGGTGGTAAGTCCGATCCTGCTAAAACTGCTATCCCCGGATTTGCCATGACCCAGTGAATCCTAAGACACCAAGATTATAATTGTCTGTTAAAGTATTCAATGGTTATAAGCAAAAAGGCTCATTTTTCAAATCTCATGACCAATAGGTGGCGCTGTTCTCAAATTCAGCATGGACCCTTAATCATGCTGCTGATGAACCGTAGCAAGTTTTGTTATGATTGATCAAAATATGGCCAAGATACAGCCTCTGATCAAATTTTGGGTCAACATTGTTAAATTTTAAACATCATAACTTTTGAACAGATATGAATGTCAACAATCTGCTTAGTTTCTTTTGTGTTGTTCTGTCGATTGATCATCTTAGCCAATTTTGATAAGAATTACACAAAATTTGAATGAGGAGTAGTGAAAAAACTGAATACTGTACATTTCTAAATGGTGACTACTGTAATGGATGGACTCTTAATGTAAGATATGGACTGTGATCAACTTGAACTAAGTTTGTTTTCTCTAGGACAAAGTGTTCAACAATTATAGCCATTTGAAAAGTGAATTTTTGAACTAGTGGTGGCGCTATAGAATTGGTCCTAGAGATGCCATAATAGGTCTAGATACTATGCATGGTCATATGTATGAGTTGGCCAGATTTCATCATTATCCATCTTGTGGCTCGTAGGGCTGCCATAGACTCCCATTGGGAAAGAAGAAGGAGAAGAAGCAAAATAAAAAGAAGAGAAGAAGAAAACTATTGAATACAATAGGTGCCTACACACCTTCGGTGCTTGGCCCCTAATAATAATAATAATGATGATGATGATGATAATAATAATAATAATAATCATAATCATAATAGTAATAATAATAATAATAATAATAATAATAATAATAATAATAATAATAATAATAATAATGGGCAAGCAGTAGGATCAGAGTGACTTTGACAAGGGCCAAATTGTGATGACTAGATGATTGGGTCAGAGCATATCCTAAATGGCAGGTCTTGTGGGGTATTCATGGTATGCAGTGGTTAATACTTACACCAGAAGCAGTCCAAGGAAGGACAACTAGTAAAGCGGCAACACGGTCATGGGCACCCAAACCTCATTAATGCACATGGGGAGAGAAGGGTAGCTTGTCTGCTCCAATCCCACAGAAGTGCTACTGTAGCACTAATTCCTAAAAAAGAAAATGCTGGATATGATAGAAAGGTGTCAGAACATATAATGCATTGGAGCTTGCTGTGTATGGGGCTGGTAGCCACCCACTGGTCAGAGCTTTGAAAGCTATAGAGTTTTCTGTAGCTTTCAATAATGTTATCTCATTCTTCTCCTCCCCTCCCCCACATACAGTACACCTTCATAGCACAATTACACTATCATTTAGTTTCATCTGTGGTTCTGTCTTATGCAAACATTACAGTTGTAATTACTCTTCTCACCTAACAATTTACATAACTAGGTGCAACTATACTTAACTGAATAAAGTAAACAACCTTGCCTAAATTTGTCAGAATGTCTCCAAAACTACAATCCGAAGTCACCTACATCACCATAAGTTGTTTGGAAGGGTTTCAAGAAGAAAAGCCTCTACTCTCATCCAAAAACAAACTCAAGCGTCTTCAGTTTGCCAGACACTACTGGAACTTCAAATGGGATCGGGTTCTATGGTCAGATGAGACTAAAATAAAGCTTTTTGGCAATAAACACCAGAGGTGGTTTTGGTGCACATAGAGAGGTAGCCATATGGAAAAGTACCTCATGTCCACGGTTAAATATGGTGGTGGCTGTTTAATGTTTTGGGGCTGTTTTTCTGCCAGAGAACCTGGACATTTTGTTAGGATACATGGCATCATGGACTCTACCAAATATCAACAGATATTAAATGAAAACCTGACTGCCTCTGCCATAAAGCTTAAAATGGGCCATGGTTGGATCAAAATCAACACAAAATTGGTTTGCTATCCACAAAATCAAGAACTTGCCATGGCTATCCCAGTCTCCTGACTTGAAACCCATAGAAAACCTGTGGGGTGAACTGAAGAACAGAGTCCATCAGTGTGTACCTTGAAATCTATAGAATCTGGAGAGATTCTGTATGGAGGATCCCTTGCCAAGTATTCTCCAACCTCATCAGGCATTATAGGAGAAGACTTAGAGCTGTTATCTTGGCAAAGGGAGGTAGCACAAAGTATTGACTAAAATGGCAATAAGTGTTGCACACCTATATTTAATAAAGATGTTTTATTCTTATTAACCCGTGTTTTGTTTGCAATTGTTTGATATCCAAGCGAGCAGAGTAGTTTTTTTGTTTGTTTGTTTGTTTTTGTGAAAAGATCAAAAGGTTAAAAAATTCAGACAATTTTCCACAGCCTTCTTTGCTCAAATTTACCAAGGATGCCAGTATTAATGGAGGGCACTGTACCTCTCTGTAGAATTATAATTTATGCTATATTAGCTATAAACAGTCGCTCCCTTAACAGCCTCTTTTTCCCTCTCTTCATATACAGAAACTGCAAAGTCCTCTGTCCAAACTTGCCTGTGGCTGAAAATATACAGTATAGCTTTCCTGCTGACTGTTACAAAGCACTGACACTGGAGACTCCTTCCAATGTCCCTCACTGAAAACTTAACCACAATTAATCAACAGCTAATGACTGATCATATTCAAGAATTCCACAAAGCTGTGGTCTAACTGACATTATTTAATATTAAAAATAGAAGCCAACACGTATTGTCTTTTTGTTTTGTTTTTGTCATAATAAACCAAATTAGCAAAATTATCAATGCCTGCATAAATGAATGTTTATCCCACCCATAAGTAAAAATGAAATCCACAGTGACCAACAGGAACCATGTCTGGATTGAATAAACATTAGTCAATGCAGGTGTATTTAGTTAATATTTAAACCAATGTTACTTAATACATGTGAATATTCATATGCATTTCATATATAAACTAGTATAACAGATTATACTAGAATAATCAAAAATATGAATTTTTGCATTCATTCTTGTGTTGTAGGTTTAGAGTAGAAGTTTACTTTGTGTAAGTTTAGCACGTGCCAGAATCAGTGACTTCAAGCTTCTGGAAAGAACAGACCTACTGACCCATTTACCCAGATATTCTTTAATCTCGATAGACTGAACATGTTAACACATTTTTTTTTAACTGGAATGGATCTGTGTATAAGTGGAAGGCCAGAATCCTTGCTGGACTGATGGTCGACCTGAAAGCCAGGTAAAATAGAGGCTGGAGTAGAAGCTGCAAGTACTGTATGCCATGTGAACCATTAGAGAGGCTGCTGAGTGGCAGACAGCTCTCGTGGGCAGCTCCCAGTGCTTAATTTCACCACGCTGAATGTGCCAGGCTTCCTGCTCTTGGCAGCTGCTGCCTTCCTCAATAATAAAAAATAAGGACCTGAGCCCAGGCTTGCATAATGCCAGCTAATAGATTAACGGACTGGTGAGGTGTCTGTATGTGTGTGTGTGTATGTGTGTGTGTGTGTGTGTGTGTGTGTGTGTGTGTGTGTGTGTGTGTGTGTGTGTGCACTGGTATTATAACAAATTCAATATAGTGTTCAATATGTACTGTATGTAGTATGGATGTGAGATATTTTTGAGTGAATAGAAGTGCTTGAAGCTCAATAAATGAGCTTGAAGCTACTTTTCTATTAACAAGGAGATGGAAAGAAGGAATTTGTCAGTGTAGGGTTAGTGAGAGAGAATGATGAGAGGGATAGCATTTAGGGTAATTTGTCAGGGCTCATACTAATACCATGTGGCAGGGTATCTAAACTCTTGGGATCAATAAGGACAGAGAGAGAGAGAGGAATAGAGAGAGAGAAAATATAGCTTTTAAATTGACCATTGCAACTTTCACTTTGCAAATTTTCCATCACTCTGATTATTCTGGAGGGTTAAACATGTCCATGCTCTGGTTTGGAGTAGTGCAGAGAAATACTGAGCTGTGACAGTTATGTTATGGGCCCAGATCTCTCTCTCTCTCTCTCTCTCTCTCTCTCTCTCTCTCTCAATCTCAGGGGAGGGATGTGTCCCAGAGAGGAACAGCTCTGTCAATGTGATTTCACAAATTACATTCTCCTATAAAGAGTAGGTGGACATGAGATAACAGCTCTAGTCTGGGACATACCATCTAAGAAATGCATGAATGCATCTTCAGTCACCACTTTATCCTGATCAGTGTGCTAGTGGATCCAAAGCTTATCTCAAGAACACTGGGAAAGAAATGGAAATATATACCGGATGAGATTAAGCACTAGGGCTGTAGTTAAGACTGACACTATCAAGTCAAAGGCTAGGACTAGGTGAGATTGAATCATTGCTGAAAACCATCAATTCCCTTTCAAAGTCAAGCTTGTATTTCAACTATAGTTGGCTTTATTTGTGCATTACACCAATGATGAGGCTAAGTTTTTTACAAAAAAAGGAATTACTTCTTTTCTAAGTTTGTGCATGAAAAGACAGTATAAACATTATTTTTTATAATTCATTTAACATAGCCCATGTACCTACTTGTTGGTGGGAGGTGGGAGAAAACTGGAAAACCCAGAGGAAACCCACACGGGCATGGTAAAAACATGTCAAACTCACCAACAAATATTATAACAAATATTACAAAACAAGTAAGAATATTTCTAAGAGATGCTTAACCTAACCATAACTGTTCATAACCCCACCCCTTACTCTACTTACAGCCTTGCCCTTCCAAGCTAACCTTAATTGTTTTTAATCTTCTCCTTTACCGTCAGCTTAGTCAGCCAACCAAACCTGCAAGAGTTCTGGTTTGGGTCAAGCATTGTTTACGGTCTCATCAAAACTCCAATGTTACAGGAATATATCCATGCGTAATTAAATCAGGATTTACTTTGACACACAGCAGCACAGATTTATGCAACAAATTGCTGAGCTTTTAGAGATTGGCAACTTGGCTCCTCTGTGAGCCTCTGCTCCTATGCTTAACCATAAACCCTTTCTTTGTGCCTGTATGCAAATATGTTTATGTGCATCATGTTGTTATTTGTGGGGGGGTTTGGGTTTGTTTGTTTTTTTTTTACATATAAGCTCAAAATTTCATACTAGTTTCAATATGAAAGACTTGGGGCTGTAATTGGTGCCAAAGGTGCTTAAACAAAGTATTGAGCAAAGGCTGTGAATACTTATGTACATGTGCTTTTTTTTTTTTTTTTTTTTTTTTTTTTAATAAATTTGCAAAGATTTCAAACAAACTTCTTTCATTTGGTCATTATGGGGTATTGTTTGTAGAATTTTGAGGAAAATCATTCATTTAATCCATTTTGGAATAAGGCTGTAACATAACAAAATGTGGAAAAAGTGAAGTGCTGTGAATACTTTCCGGATACACTGTATGTATGGTCAAGGGACTTGTCTCAGTAATGACCATCTCAGAATGTTTTTCCTGACAAATAAAATGTGGAATTGGAGGTGTCATGCAGATTTCATAGCACAGGGGTTTGTCTTACAGCTACAAGTGTGTACTTTATCATTATTATTATTATTATTATTATTATTATTATTATTATTATTATTATTATTATTATTTTGGTGTTCTCATATTGACCCTTTTTAATTACTCTTAAATAAGTCATTTATGGCAAAGGTTAATATAGGTCTTCCTGCAATAACAATGTAAATATCTTTAACGTACATATATAATTCCAATTAATTTTACTTTAGCTAGTTTTCATGCTTTAAAAAAATGTCTGGGTTAGGCATGTAACCTTGTTCCCTGAGAAGGGAACAAGACATTGCATGAGCTTCACCCTGTGGGAAGTACCCTTGTGCGTGACCGGTATGTGTCAGTGTGAAATCACGCCTATTTGTGAAATTCTGCCTATTTATAGGCCTGATTTACTTTTTTCCATATACATTTTCATTTTAGGTTTAAGTTTAAAATGTAAATAAATAAATAAATAAATAAATAAATAAATAAATAAATAAATAGCTTCTCTGTCACAAGATACCTTGAAAAAACCCCACATTTCTGATTTAAATAACTTTTATTTTCAGTATCACTCCATCATCATTTTACAAACATTTGATCGTTTTTTTTTTTTTAGAAAGACAGCCCATAATGTTGAACATTTTATTAATAGCAACATGAGACTACTAAATGTACAGAGTCTCTGTGGTGAGAGATGCATTTACAGTGGCCAAAACACGAGGAGCTTAAGAACAAGAGTAATCAAAACCAGTGTCACCTGGAACTTTACCAATACCTATAAAAGAGAGAGAGTGAGAGAGAGAGAGAGAGAGAGAGAGAGAGAGAGAGAGAGAGAGAGAGAGAGAGAGAGAGAGAGAGAGACTCAAAGAGCAAAATTAAAAAAGTACATCATACTGAGTTTTGACACAGTCTCTGTGTGCGTGTTTTTCTGATCTATATTTATAGAACTTGTACAAAAGAAAAAAGAGGTACTCATCAATATAGTAAACACAAATATAAAAAAGATGCACAAAGTACAATTTCCTTCGGTTTTATGGCGAGAATACTGGGTCTGACTGTTTTTGTGTGCCATTAGAGTATGGTGAAAAATTCAGACATGAGAACGATCCAAAGAAACATATAAAGACTTCATTCCTTAAACCTCAGAAGAATAATATTATTTTGGGACTGCCTGCTCAGACAGAGCTATAACCTCTTATGATTTATGGGAAGAGTGTACTGTACTGTGTCACAGTGTACTGTGTACTTGACATGTAGTTATTTGAGACCATGATTTCTGAGGGAAGATCAGTCTTATAAAATTATCGAGAACAATTTTAAAGTTATTGTGATTGGAGTGTTTGTACAAACAAATTGCTCATATGCAACACCAATATGTTATGATAATTTTTTTGGAAAGTGTACACTGCCAGTCAAAAGTTTTTGAACACCTAGATATACTTATATTTAATTACTGGTTAATTACTGTTATTAGCTCAGACTAAACAAGATGATGTAGAATAGCAATTAAATAAGGAAACCTCTGTTGAATTCATATACTGTATATGAGTGCTTTATTAAAAGCAGTTGCACTAGAAAGATAAACTGTTAAATATACAGTGTCTTGCAAAAGAATTCAGACCCCTGACCAGTTCTCTCATACAGTATTACTGAATTACAAATGGTACATTGAAATTTCATTCCATTTGATATTTTATCTTAAAACACTGAAACTCAAAATTAATTATTGTACGGTGACATGTTTATTTTGGGAAATATTTTTATGAAAAAGAATTTTAAAAACCTGAAATAACTTGCTTGCATAAGTATTCAACACCCATACATTAATATTTGGTAAAGCCACCTTGTCAGAGGTCGCCACATTGACCTCCAGCCAGAGGTCAACATGGCACCCTCATCTCCAGAGCTCCAGCCTGAGACCCACGAGGTGGACTCCCCTGCAGAGCTCCAGTTGGAGGTCAACATGGCGACCTCATCTTCAGAGCTCCAGCCAGAGGTCAACATGATGACCTCATCTCTAGAGCTCCAGCCTGAGACCCACAAGGTGGTCTCCCCTGCGGAGTTCCAGCCAGAGGCCAATGTTGCAACCTCATCTCCTAAGCCCCAGTGTGAGACCCATGAGGTGGTCTCCCCTGCGGAGCTCCTGTCTACCAAGTTTAGATCCTGTCTGAGGCCAATTGCAAAGCCTCACACCTGAAGCTGACAACGCGACCTCCCAAGCCATGCTCATGCCAGAGACTAAAGTCACGACTTACCACAACATGTTCAAGCCAGAGGTCGACGAAATGACCTACCAATCTCTGGTCATGCCAGAGGATGATGGTGTGACCTCCCAAGCCTTGTTCCAGGCTCACGACCCTGTCAAGCCTGCCCAGTCTCATGTCTGCTCCTCGGCTCCTTGGGGACAATGCCTGCCTCAGAACCTGGAGGGCTGTGTGGACATTTTGTCCAGAGGGCCCAGGCCACCAGGAGGGGGAGCTTTGTTAGGCACTTTGGGAGAAGTACCCTTGGTGGGGGGATCTGTCAACAGCCTGTAGCCTGACAGTGTGCGCTTCCGGGTTGACATTGACTTTGTTTATTATGATGTGTTTCTGTGTGTTTATCGCCAGACCCATTCTGAGCCTTTGATCCTTGTTCCTTGTTCCATGGTTTTGATCTTATTTTGTCCTCACGTTTCTCAATTATCATCTAAGCCCTGTTTATGCCTGTTTGCCAATCGCCTGACTCCTTGCTTGCTTTTTGACAATTTTGCTTTTCAATTTGGAATTGTCTGCCTGTCTCTTCAATAAAAGCTTAAACTGTACTTGCATCCATCTCCATCCCCATTACATGACACACATTTTGCTGCACTAACAGCTTTAAGTTTTTTGTGATACATATATACCAGCTTTTGCACAGTTGGAGTGATTTTGGCCCATTCTTCTTGACTGATTTGCTCCAGGTTGTTCAGGTTGGTTTTGTGATGCTTGTGGACTGAAATGCCACAGATTCTCAAGACTTGGGGTCATTGTCCTGCTGACAGGTGAATTTCCTCCCAAGCTTCAGGTTTTAACAGAGTCTCTTGCAGCATTTCCCTATATATTGCTCCAACCATTCTTCCTTCAATTCTAAGTGCCCAGACCCTGCTCATGAGAAACATCCCCATAGCATCATTTTCCACCACCATTCTTCACTGTAGGGATGGTGCGTCTTGAGGCATGGGAGTTTTCCGTTTTTGCCACACATGGCACTTTGAGTTTTGGCCAAAAAACTCTATCTTGACCTCATCTGACCATAAAACCTTTTCCCACATTACAGTTGGATCACTCTCATGCATTCAGATTGTACTTTTTGAGTAATAACTTCTTTCTTGCTACCCTCTCATACAAGCCAGTGTTATGCAGTGCTCTTGATATGCTTGACTGGTGCACTATTACTCCACTTCCAGCCACTGAACTCTGTAGCTCCCTCAAAGTGATTGTTGGCCTCTCTGTGGCTTCTTTCACAAGACTCCTTCTTGTTTGAGAGCTGAGTTTTGAGGGGTGGCCTTTTCTTGGCAGTGCCAGGGTGGTGTGATGCAGCTTACACTTCCTGATTACTGATCCAACTGCACTCACTGGGATATCCAAACACTTGGATATTATTTTGTACCCTTTCATAATCTATGCATTTGTATTATTTTTTCTCTAACTTCGGTAGAATGCTCTTTGGTCTTCATTTTCCTTCAGATTCACAGCCTGACCAATGAGCCTTCAACAATAGGGTTTTTATCTTTTATAATATAATTATATTTCTTTCATCAGTTTAAACTGGGAGCTTCCATAGCAGAGGGGTTGAATACTTATGCAAGCAAGATATTTCATTTTTTTTCCCTTAAAAATATTTACCAACATAAATCCAATGTCACTTTTCAATAACTGATTTTGAGTTTCAGTGTTTTAAAATAAAATATGAAACAGTATGAAATATCAATGCACCACTTGTAATTCAGTAATATGAGAGAATTGGTCAGGGGTCTGAATAATTTTGCAAGGTACTGTAAATATGTGGTGTGCTACGAGTGCCTAAATAGATGAATAAAAATATTGGCTTTTTCTGTTTATTTGATCTAGATTGAGCCAATAAAATAAAGTCAATTCACTAAACATTTGACAATAATCATTTCTCGTTTCATTTGTACCTAGATTTTGTTAAATATCTGTTAAAGTATTTAAAATAGCATTTTCAGTGTTCAAAATCTTCTTATGAACATGTGTACATCATCAGATGAAAGCAGCATACAAATATACTTTGAAAGAAACTTTGAATGAAAATGTACACATACAGCAAAATCACCTTTGCAATAAACGTTTAAATGACTACATTAGGCAATGAAGCACTGAAATGCATTGCTGATGTTCAGAACATTTTCTTCCCATCTATCTCAAATATGAACCATTCTGCAATCTAGCGAGTGAGAAGTCTCAGCATTGGCAGTCAGCCATTAGCAGTTAGAGCACAACTGCAAATTAAACTGACTGCATGGAAGTAGATCTGTTTGGCAGTGTTTTTATCCACTTAGGTGCTGTCTTGAATAATAAAATCATATAATTCGTGCTAGAGTAATGTAAAGTGTGTGGAAGTTCCATCAAGAGCCTGAACTTGTTATAGCTCAGTCTAACTGGTCATTTAGCAGACAGTATCAGCATTGCCAATTTAGACCATTTCAACAATTCAATGTAGGAATTTTGTCTTGCACATTAAGTGCTGACTCTTGTACTTGACCGCAATGAAAAGGTCTACAACAGAGTGGATATGTTTAGGGTAAGGATGCACCAATCCCACTTCAGAGCTCAGAGTATCATTTAATGCACAATACTATTGCTACTGCTCTCTTCTGAGTAACTGAGCTGACACTGAAAGATTCTGTTACACATGTATGCAAAACATTAAATACATGATGGAGATATGCTTTAAGACAAGCACTGTCCTGTGTTCACATCAGTAAAAAATAAAACACGACGGTCATGGCGTTATACAAAAATCATCAACGATTGGGCAGTGAAGATGATGTGAAGTGTAAGTCAATTATTTTCCTATAACAGCACGTCCCAAAGTGTTTTATTCCTCTTACACCACAGCAATTTTGCAATCAATGAATACATTTTTTAAATTTATTAAACAACGACACGTCATACTTCTAAAAATTTTCTGACACTTCTGACACAAATTACCCGGGAAAGTGATCAATCACATTATAGCAGCTATAAACAGTTATTCCCTCACCATTGTTTTTTTTCTGTCTCAAAGACAAAAAAAAAAAAAAAGAAAAAAGAAAACTGTCATATTACCAGGAAACTTAAAGTTCTTAATAAGCATATCCTTACAGAAAGTGTCACCATATCAATGATAAAGTTGATGTTTTCTTTTCTTTTGTTTTTTGTGAAAGAACAGCAGGTTTTTATAAACTGTTTATTTAATATTACTATACTGCCATACAAGCCTCTATGAATTAGTAAATATAATTAATATGAACCTGTGATGTGAATTACAGCTGGCACTACTGTCAGACCTACTGTTATAGAAAATTATTTGACACTTTCTGCCCAATCATATTCACGAATTCAATAGTGCTGTAGTATAAGTCAACAAAAACAACAAAGACATTATATGCATGAGAGAATCACATCAGAAATTTAAATCAAATCCAATCAGATACCAGATCAGTGTTTGAGGATCAGTACATTCCTGATAACATGTGCTAGTGTTTCATTCTGCTCTGATTCCCAACTGTGCTACTGTAAATATGATATTTCCTAAAACTTTTTGTCAGCCTATGCAAATTAGTGAGTGAACTCAGTTTCCAGAGAATGATGTCTCAGCAGACATCTGTTTAGGTATTGCACTTCAAACTGAAATGTCTGTATTTCACACACGCGCGCACACACACACACACACACACACACACACACACACACGCACGCACACATGCACGCACACACACGCACACACACACACACACACACACTACAAAGCAGTATTAAAGCTGCCACAGTTGTTCTTGCTCTGTGATTACACTAAAAAATACAGTATCAATCCCCACAATTCCATGCTGTCCACCAAAAAAGGCATGATTAAAAATAATACAAAATACTAAAAATAATGAAAAATAAAATTTGTCGTTAAATAAAAAAGACATGATTAAAAAGGAACATGTATATTGTCAGTACATAGATAGATGCATGCTTGTTTTTCTATACTACAGTGACATATTCACATGGAGCCTGCTGTAGAAAAGGTCAATGAAAATTATGGGCTGTGACATTTTAATAGAATAAATTATTTATAACTGAGCACTTTGTTCCATGAGATGCAATCAAAGACACAAACACGCAATCAGGAAGGCATTATCCTTCTCATACCACACCAGAATATGAGTTATCAGAGCTTTTACTGGCAGCACAGTGTTACACTGTTCATGTGTATCCAGCTGCACCTGTATAAATATCTAGATTGTAATAGAATGCTGGGGATTTTTGTTGTTTACCATGTTGTATGCTTTTGCAAAGAGGAAATTCTTAAATCTATTGAGGCTATAAAGTGTGAAGGCCTGGAAACACTGTAACCCTGAGTTCAGCACTGATTGTCAATCTCAATGATCTCAGAGCTGTACAGATTCAGGCTTGGACAAAAGGAAGAAAAAAAAGGGTTTTGTTTTATTTCCTAACACAACAGGGCACCTATCAAATATCCTGTCTTTCTTCTATCCAAAGCATATGCAAATCTACTGCAGCAATAACCCAAGATCATTAGGGTAAAACTGTAACTACACATTATTGCTTTTTGGAGAATCAGTGTCTACATTAAACTGTATACACTTACCAAAGCCTTTTTGTTATGAACGTTCATGCACTTATTCAATCATCCAATCATTTAGCAGCAGTGCAATGTATAAAGTCATGCAGATACAGGTCAAGGGTTTCCATTAATGTTCACATCAAAAATCAGAATGGGGAAAAAATATGATCTCAGTGACTTTAATAGTGCCATGGTTGTTGGTACCAGATTGGCTGATTTGAGTATTTTAGAAACTGCTGATCTGGGATTTTTATACACAACAGTCTCTAGAATTTGCACCGAATAATGTAAGAAAGCATTAAATGAGCAGCAGTTCTGCAGGTGAAGGGCAGAATGGTTTGAACTGACAAGAAAGTCATGGTAACCTAAATAATCTCTCTTTACAACCGTGGTGGACAGAAAGGCTTGTTGAACCTTGAGGTGGATGGGGCTACATCAGAACAGCAGCTCAGAAAAGCATAACAGAATGCATAACACATTGAACCTTGAGGTGGATGGACTACAGCAGCAGAAGACCACATCAGGTTCCATTCCTGTCATACAAGAACAAGAATCTGATGCTATAGTGGGCACAGACTCACCGAAACTGGACAGTTGAAGATTAGAAAAAACAACGCCTGGTCTTTTTCCAATCTTCAAGTATCTTATTTCGGTGAGTCTCTGTAGCCTCAGATTCTAGTTCTTGGATGACAGGAGCATGTCCTGATGTGGTCTTCTGCTGCTGTAGCCCATCCACCTCAAGGTTCAATGTGTTGTGCATTCTGAGATGCTTTTCTGCTCACCACAGTTGTAAAAAGTGGTTGTTTCAGTTATTGTAGCCTCCCTGTCAGCTCCACCAGTCTGGCTATTATCCTTGGAAATCCCCTACCAAAAAGTGATTGTATGCATTGCACTGCTGCCACAAGATTGCAAGAATGGCCCAGTGTAAAGGTGTTCCTAATAAAGTGGTTAATGAGTGTATGTGTGTGGGCAGTGGTGTTGCTTTCTCAGAAACCTAATTGTCTAGGCTAAAAATGGGACTGAATGCAATATAATCCAGTAGGGCCAGCTAGTTAACTAAATAACCGTTAGTTAAATAATTGCTAGTTAATTGTGTATTAACACAATTAAGCTAAGTGAATGAGTATATGAATTCTCAGTAAGGAGACGACTGTGTGGCCAAAGCCCTGATAAGACTGCTGATAAAAATGTATTTGTAGCACATTGTGTTTTCAACCTTGACAAGAAGTCACAAAGTCTTCCGCTATGAGATGTGGTGCTTTCAAGGAAAAATATCATTTGGGTCTTTCTAGGGTTTTATTTTCTCTAGATGTTATTTAACTAAAAGGTTTAGTTTCTGTGGTTGTTGAACCTACTTTTCCACTATGCAACTACGTAATATATCATATAGAACTTTAATGTTCTGATGAGACCCACACAGGATTGACAGGATTTTTTGCTCGGTGCATCCAGGCCCTAAAAACATATTAATGAAATAAAATTATTTTGATTATCAATACCCAAATATTTTGAGGTATTGATGCGGGATATGTGGCTTGAAATGGAAATGGAGGAGCATAAACCTATGCTCTGATTTAAAGTTTTCCAGTTTGATGGATTTACAATTACATGTTTTTGCAAAAACTGTTTTTCCCACATGGACTTCTATATAGAAATTGTAGAACCAGAAATGCATTTCATAGCTCAATTTAATTTCATTCTATTATATTGATGTGAACTACGTATATCCTGTGTTATTCTTTTGACTTGTAAAATAATTATTTCTAGGTAGGATTTGTTTTCTGATTTTATTTCAGCAAAATTACCCAAATAAGTAACTGCCATCATTTATATCTCTTTGGCTTTGTTTTTTTTTGTTTTTTTTTTTGCAGTGATTTGTGAAATGAATATCACACAGACACAGAAGCAGACATAGGCACACACACAAATGCACACAGGCACACACTCAGCTACCTTCCCATTTCAAGTGTTATCATGGGTCATTTCTATCCTTTCACCTGGTTGGATAATAAATTAATTTTATTTACCATTTCATAATCGGAATAAGATTTGAGAAGAAGCACAAAATGAAATAAAACCTTAACAGCTCTCTGTATACTGGAATTAGCCATACAGTTTTAAATAAAAATCCACTTCAGCATCACACCAGGTGACATTTCTGCATTTGGTACATACATCTTACTTTCTGAAGCACACTAATAAATAATATAAATGTTATGAGTGTGTGTTTAAATGATTCAAATGACTTGGACTTGGCACTCAACAATGACTTGGCACAAAAATAAAGCATGTGATGTGTTTGATATTAAGTCCTAGAAAACGGATAACTGTACAGTTTCTGTAAAAAAAAAAAAAAAAAGAAAAGGAGTCTTTTAAATTTTGATGCACAAACCGTGAAAATGTATTGCGTACCATTGTGGAAAAATTTGACCAACCAATGACTAAGGCTCTTTGACAGTATAGATATAATACACAAACTGTGACCATAGCCACCCAACATACCAACTGTCATTTATAAGTAATGGCACCCCGTAGCAAATAAAATGGCTTCTATGGATGAACAATCATCAGGACCTGTATTACTGAATCATCACTAATAACGACGAGGGTCTTCAAAATGTCTCTTCCCCCCTGACTGAATATCATATTAACAGTTCCAAGAGTTGATGCACCACAACTGAGTAAGGTGATGTGTGTCTGAGTATATATGTGTGTGTGTGTGTGTGTGTGTGTGTGTGTGTGTGTGTGTGCGTGTGTGTGTGTGTGTGTGTGCGTGTGTGTGTGCATGTATGTGTGTGTGTTTGTGTGTACAAAAATAGAGAAGACTATTCTATTTAAAACAGGGCCTAAAAACAATACGTTAAACTCAAAAGTCAGCCAAGGTTCTCGTCATTTCGTTTCTTTTACCTAATCAAAATCAAATAGTGCTCCTTATAAATATTTTTGGACGTCTGCAACACATTTTGTTCAACTATTTCAAAACATAGTTCAAATACATATTTATAGATTCTATACAAAAAAAGGATGGGTTGATATAGAATAACTGTCACAGAAATGACTCGTCCTTGTGTCTGTAGTTTTCAATAGACTCCCAGACGCGTCCCATCTGTACATATTGGCACATATTGGCGTTATTGGCACATAGTTCTGAAAAGTCTGTTCGCCCTTTTCACAGAAAGCAGCCCATCGGGAAACAGCATTCCAACATGTCTGTGGTGGTGATCTTCCTCGGATACTTCTACACATACAGTAATTTATGTATATAATATATTAGCTTTAAGTATATTGTATCATTTCTAAATGACCGGAAGTCTACATGGAAAATAATCTGGAGTGGGAACCATAGAACGACTCTCATCAGTGATCAGCTTAGAAAAATAAACATCTTCGCTCCATGTCCAGGAACTCCATAGTTTGTAAAAAAAACGGTGTGTACGTTCTTATTCTTCTTTCTGCAATGCATGGGCTTTTGTTTCTTTTATTGTTTTGTATTTTTAAGTTTTCTTTATTTGAGAATTCAAGGTGTTCCAATGGGATTCTGTAATTTGGGAAATTGGGAAAAAGTTACAATTAGGACACAAAATTGCAAGCACTTTGCAGCACAGCTATTGTTTCATTAAATTCTATTACGGCTACTAATTACCGTGAACCGAAAAGTTCCACAAATAGCATATAATTACGGGATGTTTTCCAATCTTAAAGCCTACTTCTAAAGCAAGCAATTGCTGAATATAGTCTATTTGTGTTGTCTTCATAATTACAGTTTAAGTAAAACAGTGTATGCCATAACTAGTACTTCTCTAGTTCATCTACATGGTGTTATACAAAAGAGAAACATACTCCTTTTTTGAGCATCATGACTCAGTGGTGAGCCACAGCCTGCATGTTTAGCTGGGTAGAATTGTGAAACAACTGAGAAAGGGACATACCAGGGTCCAAAATTGAGGAAGCTGCAGTTACCCACAGGTACTAAAAGGCCTTCAGCAGGAGATCTCGAACCATTTATCAGACACAAAGGCCACAGGGATTAGCTGTCTTTCAGTTGGTGATGGTCTGGAAACAAACACAGTTATTTCTAAGATAACATTTATCTCTAAATATTTCTCTTAAAAATGGTCTGTCCGAATCCAATAACTACTTACATTGCACTCACTGATATTTAAATACATTATTTTATATGATGAAACACTTTTAAATGCTTATCACATATCCTCCCAGTGTCATTTATCCAGCGGCTAAACACTTCACAAGTTTAAAGCACCCATAAACATGTAATTTATTACCATTAAAATAACTTATGTACATTATATGTGTGGAACAGCAAGGTACAACCCTTCACCTTGAGACATTTGTATATTTTCTACTATATGCAATTATAATTCACCATGTAAACTGTGTCTATCTTTATTGCAGCCATAAGGGCAGTTGTGGCTCAATGGTTAAGGCTCTGGGCTACTGATCAGAAGGTTGGGGGTTTAAGCCCCTACATCACCAAACTGCCATTGTTGGGCCCTTGAGCAAGGCCCTTAAACCTAGCTGCTCCAGGGGCGCCATATCATGGTTGACCCTGCGGTCTGACCCCAACTTCCTAACAAGCTAGGATATGCGAAAAAATAATTCACTGTGCTGTAACGTATAGGTGGTAAACAAAGGGTTCTTCTACTGCTTCTTCTTCTTCTTCTTCTTCTATTCATAGCCTGCAGATAGACAGGTGATTTGGAAGTCCCTTCTGTTTAGGTAGACTTCTTGGATTTGTCACAGGTAGATATTAGTGGAATTTCAATACAGTTGCAATCAATATTATTCAACCCCCATTGCAAATAAGGTTTATTGTCAAAATTTACAGACCGTCAGCTGTTTGCAATGAACAAATCAAACAAAGGTGATTGAAATAGGTCTGCACAACGAATGCTTCAAGTGTTTGCCCCAACTTCAACTGAAAATGCAACTTATATTGATTTCTCCAGTTTCAAAATTATTCAACCCCATTCATGGCAAGCACCTTTAGTACGTAGTAGAGCACCCTTTTGCTGTTATGACCTGCTGCAAATGAGATGCATAGCTTCTGGCAGCGTTCCTGAGGAGTCTTAGCCCATTCCTCATGAACAATGTCCTCCAGTTCAATAATATTGACATAACAAATAACATTGTTCATGAAGAATGGGCTAAGACTCCTCAGGAACGCTGTCCTCCAGTTCAATAATATTCTTGGGTTTGCGTGCTACAAACGCCTTCTTCAAATCTCACCAGAGATTTTCCATGGAATTCAAGTCAGGCAACTGTGATGGCCTTGTATAATTGTCCAGGACCTTTTCTGCAACCAAGCCTGTGTGGAATTTGAGGTATGCTTGGGATCATTGTTCTGTTGGAAGGTCCAACGATGCCCAAGCTTCAGCTTCCTCACAGATGACATGACGTTTTCTCCTAGGATTTCCTGATACTTTAATGAATCCAGCTTGCCTTCCACACGCTGCAGGTTTCCAGTGCCAGAGGATGCAAAGCAACCCCAGAGCATCACCGAGCCACCACCATGCTTGACTGTGGACAGAGTGTTCTTTCATCATTCTTCTTTCTCCAGACATATCGCTGATCCATCGAGCAGAAAAGTTCCAGTTTTATTTAATCGCGCCACAGAACAGAATCCCAAAACTTCTGTGGCTTATTCATATTATTTTAAGCCGACTTTTCTTGTGCTTTTGGGTCAGTAGTGGTGTACATCTTGGAGTTCTGGCATGGAAACCTTCTGCATTTAGTATGCGCCATACTGTGCTCACTGAAACCTTAGTGCCTGCTGCCACCAAGTCTTGCTGCAGGTCTTTTGCCTGCCTTCTCAGAAATCTGGTTGTAGCCGTTGATAGCTTTGTTTTTCTGCCCCTCCAGGTATTTCATATATTTTCTGACCCTAGCCAGTTCAGGTATTTCATGTGTTCCAGCTCAAGCACACCTGTGCAACTAAAGAAGCCCTTGATTAGTTGCATCAGGTGTGCTTAAGACAACAGCTATTTTGCAAATTTGTCCTGTTGTGAGGGTTTCCATTCAGTGGGTTGAATAATTTTGAAGAATTGGAGAAAACATTATAAGTTGCATTTTCAGTTGAATTTGGGGAAACCAGTTGGATCATTTGTTCTGTTGATCTATTTCAATTGCTTTTGTTTGATTTGTCCATTGCAAACAGCTGAAAGTCTATAACTTTTGACAATAAACCTGATTTGCAATAGTGACATTCTCAGCAATTTATTTTTTAACAGTGGAAGTAAACTTTTTTTTGTTTATCACTAATATTAGGTAATATAGTTAGCAGAGATATTAGTTCCTAGTAAACTAGCTTACATTAGTCACAGGTCAATGACTACATGCAATGTTTACATGCACATCAAATTCTGTTTAAGGTCTGTTTGGAATGCAGGCATATTCCAAATACAATGTTTATATGCGTACAGGCATCAGGACATTCCTGTATGCATGGTTATTCTAAGTATGATGATCTACATGTGCACTTTTTCTTTCCCACTGTTATTTCCTGGGAAACTCAAGATGCTGTCATTGCTACCCACGACTCCTCACAGACTGCGCATGCAGGATTTTCTGAATAAGGTGTTTGCATGCAACAAATTTCCAATTAAAACAGGCATGTTCTGAGGGTTGGGATCAGAATTTGGGGAATCAGAATATGGTCTTAAATTGAATCAGGCAATCAGATTGCTGTGTTTACATGACTCAATACTAATTAGAATATTGCCAAATTGATGTGTATGCAAATGTAGTCAGCGAGATTAAAGTGCTGGGCTCATAATTTACATCCGCTTATTCTCTGTCATTTATTCAGCAATATCAAAACCTGTCAAAACACTATATATCATAACAACCACAGTTTTGTTCATCACTTCCATTAGTTAAAGGCGCAATGTTGTTGGTTTTTTTTTCAGTGGTGGCTTGACGGTTAAGGCTCTGGGTTACCGATCGGAAGGTCAGGGGTTCAAGCTCTAGCACTGCCAGGCTCTGGGTTACTGATCGGAAGTTCAAGGGTTCAAGCCTCAACACTGCCAAGCTGCCACTGTTGGGCCCTTGAGCAAGGCTCTTAACCCTCTCTGCTCCAGGGGCGCTGTATCATGGCTGACCTTACACTCTGACCCCAAGCTCCTAACATGCTGGTATATGCAAATAAAAGAATTTCACTGTGCTGTAATGTATATGTGACCAATAAAGAATCATTTATTTTTATTATTTCCTGCTTGTACAAATAATCTAGAAAATATGTAGAACATTATTTAAAAAAAAATGTTGAATTCATTGCCTCACCACAAGTGTATTCTGTGGCTGAGAAAACACATGGGTTATAGTCCAGAGTGCTTGTTTGTGTTTGGATGAGCAAATTTTGACAAATATTGCTTAAATCACTTTTAACTTGCATGGAGCATGGAGGATTGATTAAAATCTGATATATTAAGAAAGTTTCTGTTTTAAATGGGAAAAATGACACAAGTACCTATCTATATAATCAGTTATCCAAGACATTGAGGAATCAAATAATGTGTTTTTGAGTTCAGATTTACTGTACTATCAAAAATATTGTTTACTGGATTGGTAAATATGATACCATGTAGTTAAATCACATCTATTGATGCTAGTTATATAATTGCTTTATAGTTGTTGTAGTATGAGATCAGTTTTCTCACCTTGCAGCCAGCTGTACATAAAACGTAATGGGAGGCAGAGAAAGGACACTCATTTAGAAGGGACAGTTTGGCAGAGGGAGAACTTGACAACCTTACATGTCTAAATATTTTCACAGATTTATGGCCTGGGTTAGTAAATGTGCATCTGAATGCAAAAGGAAAGAAAGCTCTGAACTGGGTTTTGTTTTATTATGTGTAGTGAGTTTTCTTCATACCATTCTTCAACTGTTTTTTTTCCCCCTTGCAATACAGTGCATCCAAAGAAATTACATGTTCACATAACCTTCTTTGAGGGGAATTTGATAGCTCCAAAGACCTTTATGTAATATAGGACTGTCAAAGCCAATGAAATGTTTGCTCATTGTTCAAAATGTTACATCTTTACATGCCTTTAGACTAATTGCTAGGTCAAAATAATATCCTTTAATGCATGTTTGTGTCCCAGGCTATTCAACCAATTGAAGTATAAAGGCAGCTAAGCTTTACAAAACCAGCACAAATAATTAAAACACAAATATACTCTGAAGAAAAAGTGCAAAGAAATATCGGTTGGTCTCCACCATGCACATTTTCAAGCAGGGATTTTTAAAAAATATGAGGAATCAACAGAAAAAATATATAGTGCTTGAGGCAAGATTCTAAAAACTCTAAGTGTTTTGTAGAAATAGGAAATAAAACCAGCCATGCACTACTCAGAGTAAGACAGCCTATGATCTTTCCTCTTATGTGTTTTAGAAGTCCACTTTTTGTAGGCAAGATAAAACAATAATAAAAAGAAAATGAATAAAACATGTACACGCAACAGAAACATGTAACCATGTCAAAGTCTGTCATGATTGATGTCATAATGTGTCATAACAGTAGTCAGTGTTCCTGGGATATGCTCCAAATCCACCGCAACCTTGACCAGGATAAAACAATTACTGATTTTTTTTTAATTACTGAATAAATAAATAAGCCTTTACAAATCTTGTTCAAAGTTATAATTAAGCAGAAAGTAAGTGTTAATGCCAAAATTGTGATGAATTGTGTTCCTAGTAGGGTGCCATTCTTTCATTATGTGACATGTTTTATCATCACTGTTATGACCATTATCATATAATATGTGTAATGATCTGACATACAATATCAAGAGCACACTTAAGAAAAATTAGCATATGACATCAGCAGTCACTTGAATAACAACTATGCAGTGTTGCTGTGTCTCTAGATTTGGTGAATTTTAAGACCCCTGAACAACTTTATGTAAGAAAGACCCTAGCAAAAAAATACAACTTTATTAATGAAGGTTGTACAAGCTGAGAGAGCAGGTTTGGTCAACTCACCATCACTGTGTAAAGCCTGTCTTAATTTCGCTTGCACAAGCCTATGTTCCACCAATGATCAACTACTGATCACCACTGTTCAAGAACCCGCAACTTTTAACAGGGGTGTGTAGACTAGTTAAATCCACCATAGGTAGTGGACTATTTTGTAAACAACAACAAAAAAATTTCCTCGTTCTATAAGAAATGTTACAATATATTATTTTCTATTCTGACAAAACTGTATTGTATTTTTTATATATTCTATTCTATTCTATATAAAACGTTGGTCATTATTATTTGTGCAGGCATTTTGACTTAATACATCGTCTCCATTTCAAGACAAGTCTAACCAGACCATCTGGCTTTCAGTCTCCAAGTACAAGATGGAAAAATTAGTTTTGATAGAGCAAATCACTTGGTGTATGTAAATATATTTCAGTCATGACAACTCACAGAGTGAAATTGTGAGCTTTAGATGGGGACGGAGCGTAAATAGGCTTGGTCTGGTGGACTAGATCTGCTACTGCTGCTGCTGCTGAGCGAGTATGAATACTTGGTCTTATAGACATGGACAGACATAAAAGTAAAACTGAATGTGTTTGGATTGGAAATGTAAAGAACAAATTTTCAATTGATATCCCAGAAGTACAACAGTTAAAAGTTTTGGGAATATATATATATATATATATATATATATATATATATATATATATATATATAGATAGATAGATAGATAGATAGATAGATAGATAGATAGATAATGGTTGTGTCCATCATAATTGGTCAAAAAAAGAAGAAATCATACAAGTAAATGGAAATCATGTAGTCTAAGACATAAAACCAGAATCAATATTATTAAAACCTTTATGTTGTCTAAAATATTATTCCTATAATCTATCTTACCCCCAACAGATGTGTGGGTGAAAAAAATTTAATAAATTGTGTTGAAATTTTATATGGGACACAGCTACAGAGGTTACAAAAGTGAGCTGCTTTTTAACATGGTTAATTGCTGTAATAAGGCTTCAAGTAAGAGCAGTGTTTAAATGGAGTTGCTTCGTAAAAACAAGTAAATGCCCGATGCCTAACTGTGATGAAGAGGAAACACTCAAACATTTCTTTCTGAAGATTCTTGACTTTAAACCAAACCTTCATCTCCAGTTATGTTGTATTTAAAGGCATTCAAAAGGAATTATGAAGACTAAAGACCAACACATCCTGGTTTAATGACTCTGCAGTGTGGGACTCTATTTGTAAGTAATGGTACCTTGGCTATGTAAGTATTTTTGATTATGGTTGCACCGTTTCCATATTCCAATTAATAAAAAAAATTTTAAAGAAAGAAGAGAATCATCCTGCTGCTGCAAAGGGTATGGAAAGAGGAGCCCCCCCAGCAGATCCAGATGGTGGAGCTGTGATGGAGGGTAGGGTACAAAATTTAGTAGCACACACAGGCCATAGGCGCCGAGTTGGTTGGAATTATAAAGGGTTACGTGGGCAGAGAAGCGTGGCTTATAGGTTGTTGCACGGCATCGAGGGAGCCAATCAGCTCTCAGACAGCGTTTCATGGCTGAACTGGGCATTTAATCTTCAGAAACATAAGCAATTTACCATATGAAAGCTGTCATTCGTTTTGCTTAGTGTGTGTGTGCATTGTGTGCATTGTGTGCATGTACGTGAACGTGTCAGAATTTTTTGAGCATTGTTAAATATGTATTTAGCGCTCTGTTCAGGATGCCTCTCTCACCTGCTTCCATTGTAGGTGGTCTTGTAAATCGGTGTGTGTTGGATCATCTCGTCTGTGTAGACTGGCACAGCGGTGCGCACACACTCGTGAGAGCACTGTAAACTGTCATTGTAGGCGGTGAAGATGTCCACCTTGCTGGGCACACGTGCCGGCGTGAAGTCAGTCAGGTTCTGGCAGCTCTCTTCCTGCTGGTTGATCTTCCTCTGGTGGCTAGTGTGGCGGCCATTCCCCGACTGTGCACAGCTACAAAAACACGCACCAAATTCACAAAGCCAACATAAAATCATACCTTGAACCCCTGTGTCTGTTTTACACTTAACATTTACAGGGGAAACAGACACAAAAATTTCAGTCCCGATACAAGTGAAGGTATGAATGTGATAGAGAGTCAGACTGAATGACAAGGACAGGGAGAGACTGACAGAAACCACGAAAATATCATTAATTACAATTGTGATAGAAAAGAATCTTTCCTACCAGTTTTTAAGGACTAGTGTTGTTATCAAGGCTGCGACGACCATGATGAGGGAAACAGTGATAGTGATGATCTGATGCACTGCCAAACCTGCAAATATAGACAAAAGGCCACAAACAACCACAATTCAGTTAAATTCTTTTCAACTCTGGTCAGTAGCACATCTAGGTGGCATGTAAAGGGTCCATGGGTAGTTGGAGGCCCAATAGAGTAACACTGTATGAAAAGTAATCATTAAAGTGAAAAATTGTAAATTTTATATGGGAATTTTTTTTGTAACAAATGTACAGATGTTAATTAAAGTAAAAATTGGCTCTGTTGTGCTGTGGGAGGATTCTTTTTCTGGCATGGGTCTGGGTTCCTTAGTCACTGTGACATCACTGCATATCACAAAGTTTTGATATGAAGCATTTTGATGAAGTATTTTCTATCTTGGTGGGTGTTGTCTCTTCCAGGATGACTCTACCCCCACCCACAGGGTGAGAGGGCTCACTGAATGTTTCTATCAAGCTTGAAACTTATGAAAATCATATGCCATGGCCTTGACGGATACCAGATATCAACCCAACTGAACATGTACAGTATGTGAGATTCTGGAGCGACATGTTAAACAGCGCTCTACAACACCACCATCAACACTGAGGGAATAGCTTTTGGAAGAATGGTGTTCATCATTCCAGTACAGTTCCAAGGACTTGTACAATCTGTGCCAGGCCATGTTGAACTAATGCACTTTTTTATATTATCCTTTAAATTGTCACCCATCTGTATTCTACTATTACTACTTTTCACACGCTTGATATTCTCAAGCACATTGCCCTGGAGGAAAAGCAAAATGAAAAAAAAAAAAAACATAATGATGTGCTGATATCACTCACTAAAGAATTTTCTTCAGTTAGAGCCAAATGTTCCAAAAATGACAGTGAAGGTTATTACAGCAAACTGTACATACTGAACAGCCAGTTCAGATATTTATACCTAGAGCTCCAATCCCTGCAACTGACAGGAACTGAAGCGTTACCATGCTCTCTGTTAGTAAATTCATGCAATCTTGTTGTAGGATAAAATACATCAACCTACGTCACTCCTGGCTACAGACAAACTATACGACCCTGAGGCTTTTAGGGCTAACCCACAGAAACCTTGGCCCTCCGTGTCCTATTTATGCAAATACTGTATGCCTGGCGAGCACCTGAGAGCAACTTCAACCCCATTGAATGATGAAGCAGAGATGGTCTAATCGAGGCAATATGCCACCAATTTGACATAATCGGCCTACACATTAGCAGAAGTGGGGTGCTGCTGAGCAATACTGGCTGCCATGGTAAGTCACGGTTTCATATAGTTCTGCTTCCGAAGCAATAACACACTCCATGACCTGAAGACACCTGGCACGGACACTTCCCTTGGCAAAATGGTAAATTGAGCACGGAGGCCAGCAGAAGTCCACTGACAGAATATCATCAATAACGCTTCCACGCATTTTACACAGTCATCTCATTTATAGTTTATGTTATATTCATTACCCTGGCAAGGATACAAAATGAGACCATGTTCTGTAGGCTAAATCAATACATTTTTCTTGTGCAAACGTAACCTTTTAAAGGTGTTTGAACATGTCATATTATGAAAGATTGAAGCTTTGAAATGCCATATTCAATTGCCATTCACTGCCAGTGCTCTGGAATGCATAGCAGGCGACAGGTCAATGGGCTCAACTTGTAGTGATGTGACTCAAACTCAGATGAGTGAGATAGAAAGGGCAGCCAGCCTTGAACTCTGTGTTTATGGTATAATTGAGGGTATGGGCACAGCAAGGAAATATAACAATCCTGGGTGCTGAGTGCTTGGCGCTGGCTGAAATACCTCCTATCACTGCCTTCCTACTGTGCTACGAAAGCCCCAATTCAATTTTCTTCTAAAGTAAGAAAGAAACTGAGGTTCTGTAAACTAAGTTAGACACCAGACACTCAGTGCTTCAAAATACACAAGTACCAAGGCCTCAGGTTATGTTTTCTTCTCCAATAAGCAACTTGATCAAATTCATTTTTCAGTCCAGCACATGCCAAACTTTAATATACTGTAATAGCATTATTTAATATACTGTAATAAAAGCTATGGATCAACTGTGGAACAGGGACCAACAATCTTGCTGGAGCATCTGTTATAACAAGAAATGAATATCCACTATCCTGCTGTTTTCACATACTACAACAAATTTCGCTTAAATATGTGTGACCAGCTTTTAGGTAATAGGCTGAATGATACATCTGGTTTATCCATTTGTCAAAATCATCCAGATTGAACTGATGTCTGAGTGTTCATGGGTTTTGGGTTTTATTTTTTGCCATGTACCTTGGAGTTATAGCTGAAAACTCAAGTTTTCAGGTAAAATGGTGGCAGGTTCTCAGTTGAGAATGACGGAACCATATAATTCATTCGTTTATTCATTTTCCGTCACAGTGGCATCTGGTTGATAAGTTCTGTCCAGACTTCTCTATCCCCAGCCACAAATTCCTGCTCCTCCTTGGGGAATCCCCATATGTTCCCAAACCAGCTGTGAGATATAATCTCTCCAGCATGTCCTGGGTCTGCATCAAGGTCTTTGTCCAGTGGGAAAGTGGGATACAGCTATTGGAGGTTGTAAGGTGCACCTGTTTAGGAACCTCAGCTCCATTGCCTGTACTCATGACTATCCACAACTCAGGACCACATGTGAGGATCGGGATGTAGACTGACTGGTAAACACAGAGCTATTATCTAATCAGCAACATTTATTTGATTTGTCTTCACTATAGGGTCAATATTATAGTCTATTTATAATAGATTATATATACAAGCTACTTGATTTAAAAAGGAATTAATGTATTTGAGAAGCAGCTCAACCCACTGAGTCCCATTGAGAGGCAGAGTCATCTACAAATGAAAGCGGAGGTGATTCATGATTCGGAAAAATGTGACTCAGCAACAAGCACACTGAAATGAAATCCTGCTTATGCATCCCCGCTACTCACAAAAATGCCTGCAGTGGCATCATAGAGAATATTTAAGATATAGAAAATACATAAAGATGCATTTTGTTTTATCCATCACATTCATTAGAAATAAAGTACAAATTTTCTTATTTAATGATAAATAAAGTTCTTATTTAACGATCAAAAAGCAACAAGAAAGCTGCTATGCTTTTGGGATTTGCTCACCATGGTTTGCCACCTTAGACTTTTTAACACACTTTTTAGTACACTGAACTTGATATGGTACACCAATCAGTGGCCTGTGCTTTTTAATGAGCTGTTGTTGTTTTTTTAACCATTGCTGCTGTTGTTGTTGTTGTTGTTGTTGTTGTTGTTGTTGAGGTACTGTCTCGTTAGTGCCACATCCTAAGTTCTGTGCAAGGCTTCATCACTGTTGCTAATTAGCCTTGAGAATGTGGCATCACCACTAAATCGATTTATGTGCGTCAGTGTTTTTGAATGTAGGGCTGAATTGATAACCATATGTGGGCTGGGAGATTAAGGCAAGCAAGCAGGATGTCACACCAAGCCAGACTGACTCAAGCGCACAGGATGTTGAACATGTGAGAGTGAATGTTTTTATTTCTGCAAAGATTAAGCAGGATTATTGCAGCAGTCTTACTAAACACAGTGCCTCAGCACAGCTGTCAACATGATGGTGACTCAAGTGGTCCATTAGTAAACACAAAACGAGTATTAGTGGTAGGGTAATGTCTAATCAGTAACAAAAAACATCATACTTCATGATTTTACTAACAGTGGGCCTTTGTGCGGCGTATGTTTTAGGTAAGGAATAAAACCAGACAGGTGTGCAGTTATAAAAAATAAAAAAATAAAAATCAACAGCAGAGTGGCCTGGTGCATTATTAGACACATAAGCCCAAAGTGTCTAATAATTCTTTGTAAATTCTAGTATAGTGACAAAGAAATTTCCACCAGATTACTTAAAATCTTTCCTAACATCAGTAATATCAAGTGTGAATGAGTGTGATTTAATAGCATCCTTTTTAGACATTTAGAAATGAAATGATTTCATGTAAAGCTATGTACATACATGCTGAGTATTAATGTAGTTTAATTCAGCTTTATATCTCCCCCTAATAATAAACCACCATGCCAAATATACTAAGTTTCTGCACTGAGCCTGTACTCTGAATACTAAGGTGATAAACAGTTGATTTCTACAGTGGCACAATACTATTGGCCCAATTCTGAAACACTCACAACACTATAACCAGCCCTGACATTTCATTTACTTTATATAACAGCAGCCCACTTGTGCCAAGGCAGCTCAGTTTGAATAAGCAGCTCTACAGAAGTTTGATTGCACCTAAGAAGTAATGTTCTACAGTTTGACCGAGTAGGTAGCCCTTAATAATGGTGTTGTTGTTGTTTTGTTTTTTCTCCTTTCTCCACTGCACTGTATTACCTGCTGTCAGGGGGGTTCAAACACTCATTTAGCCCATATCGATTTGCTGAGCTGTCCTGATTGGTTAGCTGACACTGGCCCATGTGCTTCTGCATATGCATGAGGACAAGTTCACTTCCTTTGCCTCTATTCAGTTCTGCGGTCACAGCAGGTTAATGTCATCTCCTTCTCGCTTGCTAGAAAACATCCTGCACACCTATGTGGCTTTGAGGGTGGTATAAACCTCCATCACAGGGTTTTAACCCATTAAAAATAAAACAATATTAGAAATGCTTGTGCCAATGTGGTGTTCTTAATGTAATTTGTAAAAAAAAAATAATAATAATAATAATAATAATAATAATAATAAATAAAAGATACCTGCTGTCCCCTGTATGTAACCTGCAAGGCCGATTCTTTTGTTTTTGCTGTGCACTGAAGACAGTTGGGTTTGAGAGCAAAATATGAATATGAGACGATAGATTTAAGCTCAATTCAATTTCAATTGCAAATCAAGTACACCTAGATGTGTTATACAACTTAGAACATAGCACCTTTCATTTGAAACCACTCATTTTTCAAGTAATCAAAAATATTTGAATATATTCAAAGTTTGTTGTTGCCCTTGATAGATTGATTGTTTCAGCAATTAATAACTCTGAATATCTACTCTTGGTTTGAGACCTAGGTTTTGCCTGTGAAAACTGCATTTGTTGTTTATAAGGATAAACCAACATGAAGACCAGAGAGCTGTCCATGGGAGAAAAGTAAGGCATTCTGAAGCTGAGAAAAGAAGTAAAATCAATCACTGCACTTTGCACAGGCATTGGGCATAGCCCATACATCACTTTGGAATGACCAGAATAAATAAAAAAATACTAGTAGACTAACAACCAGACATGGAACAGTTCGGTCAAGGAAAACGGCAGTTGATAACAAACATTGTGAAAGCTGTGATGACAAACATCAGTGACATCACCAACAACCTCCACAGTGCAGGGGTGAAGGTATCACAATCCACCATTCGAAGACGACTTTGAGAGCAGAAATTTTGCTACCATATCACAAGATTCATCAGAAGGACAGATTGACATTTTGCAAAAAAAATAAATAAAATAAAATGCACAGTTGAGCCACAAACATTCTGGAACCAAGTTTAACCTCTACTAAAGTAACAGCTCCAAAACATACTAGCATTGGTCAAGCATGGTGGAGGTAGTTTCATGGCTTGGGCTTGGATGGTTGCTTTTGGAATGGGATCATTAATCTTTTTTGATGATGTAACTCATGGTGGTAGCAGCAGAATGAGTTCAGAAATCTACAGGAACATTCTGTCTGCCAATTTACAGAGAAATGCTTCCAATCTAATTGGGAGGAACCTCATCAAGTAGCAAGACAATGACCAAAAATACACTGCCAGCACAATAGAGAATTTCAGCATGGGGAAAAGTGGAAAGTTATAGACTCGCTTAGTCAATCACCAAACTGTAACCCAACTGAGCATGCATTTCACCTCATGAAAAGGAGACTGAAGGGAGAACACATAAAAAAAATAATTGGGTGGTCTGTCACAAAAGGTGCCATGTTCTAAGTTGTTTAACACATCTAGATGCAAATATCAGGAAATGAAAGCTGAAATTCTGATTTATTGTCTCATATTCATCTTGATCTGAAACCCAAATGTTTTCAGTGTATAGCAAAAACTAAATAATTGGCCTTGCCATTCAAAATACTTTTGGATTCTACTTTACAAGATTTTTCATAAACATTTATATTGCATTTATATAACTCTCATACATTTTCTTCACCATCATGAGTAACATAATAAAGAACAGTCAAACAGTGTATGCCAAGATATTAATAATGGAACAATAACAATTATAACAGTTCAACAGTTTGCATCATATAATTATGTTCTAATAACTAGCATGCTCACCTTTTGTCTTCATAACTGCCTCCAACCTATGTCATATCCTTTAAGGAGACTTCCTGCCAAATTTGTTCTAACCCTGCCAGATTTATTGGCCAATCATCACCGGTTCATCTTGACATATCTGTTATAACTCAGCCAGATGTCATCCACTGCCTCCTTCATATCAGGTCTGGAGACTTTCATGGCAAAATATTCTTTCTTTTGGTTTGTCTTTTGATTGTTGCCTTATGTTTTGCAATGCACGTTTTTAGCAGGATTTTTAACTATTTGAACATTTATTTCTTTAAAATAAATTATTAAATAAAGTTACAATTTCCTTATTTTTTACCAAAAAACCAGAGAGGGTGCAAAAAGTTGCACTCAATCATATGCTCATTTCACCTGAACTCATACCTGTCATCATTGCATATGTCATGTAATAGTTGAAAAGGAAAAAAAACTACGTTTCCCATCAGCCACTGCACCATCTCACATGTCTCATTCACCTGTTTTGCGGTTAGCTCATTAGCACTGGTGCGTATATTTAGTCATGTTCAGCACTGCACTGTTGTCTTGCGTTGTTTGTTTTGTCCCCATTTATCACATTATGCTCGTCTATGATCCATGTAAGGCTTGTTTGTTACTTTATTAAACATTTCACTTATATTCTGCAATTGCGTCTGCCTCTAAATCCAAATAGAGACAAATATAGTTTTATAATTACTGCTAACTATGCATATAATATTACTAAATTAATAAAATTTTGGGCATATTTTTAAAAATATTTTACAAATATATTTTTTAAAGATATATTTCAAAAATTATATTTAATTGTGTTGCTATTAAGACAGTTTGCATCAATCCTCTCCCCTTTTCTCCTTCAAGTCTCTTCCTTCCTCTTTCATGCTCTGATGGATGCAGAAAGCCAGGGGTAAGGGAGTCTTGTTTACGATGGAATGCCAGAGTTTTTATGAGACTTGTGTTTTGCACTCGACCTTGAACAACGCTCAAAATCTAACAGGCTGATTCACCTCTTGTTCCACATATCGATTTCTATCAGGGGACTCATTCCCCAGCCGTCATAAGTAACCCATCACATTCATGAGACAAAGCCATATAATACCGAGAGGGACTGGTGCTAAAGGTACGTCTATTACTCCCTGGTTTACAGAATCAAAGAGAAGGGCAATGTGTCATTTCATTCAGTCTGAGCCTGAGGAGAGGTAAATACTGCATGCTGAAACCAATTTTCAGAGAAAAATATCCCTGGTCAAACTTTTAACAGTTTTGTTTAACTTGTTATTTATTGAAATATCTATTTAAACTGTGTATCTACCCCCCACCCCTGGATTCTATGAAGAAAAAGAAAAAGTTATCTTATTAAACTGCCAGTGGCATTGTTGCCAACTTAGCAACTTCATTATATTAACATCATTTCAAAAGCCAAGCAACAAAGCTAGTGTTTTTTCATTGATAACGAAATCATTCATCACTGATTACCATTGTTCTTAACAACCAATCACTGGTGACCAATGTTCCCAAAAGCCAATCATTGATAACCACTGTTTGTCCAACTCTCATATTTCCTTGTTCTTCATTTTAAACTCTCTTCTCAGTTATATTTAAAAGTTATTCTACCCATTATTATTTCCTTCCTGTACATACATTTTGCTTACTGACAGGTATGTGATTTACAGTTAAAACAAATATTAGGAATGTGCAGTTGTAAAAATCTCAATATACAGCACAAGGATTAAACATGCTGGCTTCAATAGAAACTAGTAATACTGGTCTCTGATAATGGCAAACTGTTTTATATTTATATTTAGCATTCATGGTGGCTTTGTCTAAGGAATATAAAGAGAATGTGATTTTTTTTTAAATAAGAAAATAATGCATGTCTATATTTGCTGTGTACAATCCACGTATGTCCATTTTAAATATGAAAATGTACACCAATGACCTTTCAAGATCATTTTAAGCTGAAATATGTCTAAATTTCAGACTTTTTTTCAGTGTGGGACTTTGTTCCTGAAAAACTGCCTTTTTTTGGAAGATGCATGCGTTTCATGAAACAATGACGATATTCTGCATTCCCAAATGAGAAAGAAGGCTCTGCAGCTCCACACAATTTGCTCTTCTGTGCCCTGCCACGTCACTCAGTCACCTTGCATTTGATGCAGTGATAGTATTCGTTTCCCAGGCAGTTTTGCCAATAAACAGGACAAAGGCACTTGTACCTGTGGGACAGAGATACAACTCGAGTATCATTACTCCAAAATTGCAGGTGTGTGCTGCTGTCAGCTCTATAGCTAAAACCAGATGTGATGGTGACAGGCCACACCATTCCCATCCTATAGTATACATACCCTCAGGGCATGGCACAGATGAACAGGGATTTTAGAGGGTCATTCAGAAAGACGTTACAGGTGCAAGGCTAAAAAACACTGCATAGTGTTGTCTATCTATAGTAACAGGCAGGCACAGAAATGTCAAAAGGACAGTGTAGTGGAAATAGGACACTTAAAAAAGTAACACGTTTATGGGACAAATAGGCTGCAGATATAGAGCTTACTGACAGATCTTTTATACAGCTTACCCATTTTTTTGACAAAACTATGCATTGCACATGGAAAATTGACATAGTATGTCTTGTGATTGTGAGCAATCAAGCTAATGAGCATGGAGACTATCTAAGTCAGATAGATACCAAGACCTTATGGACCTTATATCCCTATGGATATGGGTTTCATATAGGTTAGATAGTAGATCTATCACACTGTCGTGGTGTCCCCATTTGTGTCCTGCTGTATCTTTGTAGTTTCATGAAAACCTATTGTGCAATTGGTTAGTTTAAATCTGAGCCTTTTTCCAAGTTCTGCTTTTATTGCACTTCCTCTTTCCTTTACCTAGACATGGATTATGGATTATCCTTGTTTGAGGTTATCTGCCTGTATTTTGACCCACTCTATGAACTCTAACTATGATTCTTGGACACCATGCGCAGTGCGGCAGGTAATGACATCATTGACATATGTTTTGACATATGGATATGGCTTCCATATGAATCCATCCATCAGGAGCAGAAAAAAGAAAGAAAAGGTGCCAAGAACGTGAAGCAAAAGAGCAAGACGAACTTAAAGGTATGTATTTTTTGTAATATTTTAAATTCTTATTTAGTCTTGACAAACCATGCAATGAATTAATTAAAAATAATACTCTAGTCAGTCCATATCAACAGATTCAATCGTAGTCCATTGTGTTTCGTTAGAAATGTCCCATGATGAAATGTAATTTTCAGTTTGTGTCAGTAGACACCAATAATCAAAACATTCTTATACATGTTTTAATGTAAAACATAATCCTGTTCAGCAAGACAAGCTGCCATATGACTCCTGTCAGTGCTTTAAAAACAATGCCCATTATTCTAAAGTTTGCATATGTAGAGAGTTATTGATGTATTAAAATCAACTCACTATGTTGTTTGTTGACAGTAAAACTGCTCTGGCAGATTAAGGGGTGGGGTTATTTGGGGGTTTTTATGAAGGCACTGATAGGGGCCCCATGACAAAGTTTTGCTTAGGGCCCCCAGAAGTCTAGGGCTGGCACTGAGTCAAACTGTTATTAAAGGTCAAAGTAAAGGCATTTGCACACTTGGTCCAAATACTTCTACCAGTTCTGGTTTCGTTTAGAGGGACTTATAATTCCAGGTTTACTTTCACATAGAATAATACCTTGTGAAGTCTGTACATGCTAGCTTACAAAATGGTGGGCACCATGTCCATCCATATCTTATGAATTTGATTTGGTACCAACACTCAAGTGGTGAAAAACAATGCTTTTTGGATGCATGGTATACCATTGTGTATGAATACCTGCAAATGAAGAACCGTTTTTGTACAAGAAGATTTTAGCCATGCAGGCCAGCACACAACATGCAATTTCCCCAGTGTTCTCAGTGCAAGTACTCACATCGCAAAGATGAATGAATTACAGTGCTCTTGTCCTATGAAAGTCTGGTCCTATGAAAGCCTGGATTTATATATCAATAAAGAAGTCACCTCTGCTGACAATAACAACTCTTTACCTGTCATCATGAAACTTGAAACAGGAAGTGGCGTGAAAGTCACATTACTTGGAATGTAGTTGTGGGAGCGAATAGCTTCCATAACTGATGTGGATCACACCACGGTTCAGTGGATGCAAGCTCAAGACCACCATTATTAAGGAGAAAATTGACGACTCCTGGGCTCAAAAGCAGCTTTCACACTCCACATACCAAACTCTCGACCCCTTGTCCACAAAAAAGACTGAAAATGACCTCTGTAGTAATGATGGTTTGCAGTTTTGTTGAGCGGTTTGGTAATGTAGACCAGGCATAATAGACTGATTAAGCAGTAATTAATAAAGCACAGCCTTAAAAAATGCACACAAGGCATTTGATCTTAGAGCTATAATACTATGTAACAAAGGGTTAGAATGAGAGGAGCATAAATGACATTGGACCAAACAAACTTCAAACACTGACTCTTAGAAAAATGCTTACTGAGGTCTATTTGTGAGCCCTCTGAAGAGAAAATTCTCTGTTCCAAAAATCTTTGGCATGTTATGTTTCCTAAACATGTGCATTGTCTAGATAGGGTTATTTCTTTTAGGTTTTGATGATTTACGAAAATCTGGCTAAAGATGCATGTTGAACCCTACAACAGAAGGTGTAAAACCTTAATCATTCAAAGTACCATTTAAAATAAACCTTAAGAGAGTAGATACAGCACTATGCAGTAGCCTTAGCAACTGATCAAGGCAGTGAGTGTGTGTTTGTTAAAAAAAAAAAAAAAAAAAAAAAAAAAACTGTATGTGCAATTCATTTATTTTTAATTTGTAAAATGGGAAGATAAATGCCATTTTTTTTCTCTTTCGAATGTCTCCTTGAAGTACCGCTGCTATTAGTAGCCTGGGTGAAGTAGCCTACTGATTTTTAATCTTAACAAATACAATGTTAAATTGCACCACAAGCACATATTATTCCATTTAGACTCAGCCAAACCTGGTGTGCTAGTGGTAGAATCAAGCAAATATACTGCATATGCATACTGGGTGGTAATTATGAATACCTAGGTGCCTCAAGCAGGGTTTGGCACCAAAGTCAATGCTTAATCCCTGAGATGAAGTCTAGAACAAATTGTCCTTTTTGGGAACACTGCATGGAAGAAACATTTTTTGTAGAAAGACAAAGTAAAAAAAAAAGATCACAGACCTCTAAAGGCTATAAAGCATACCACAGTAACTAAAGGCAGAAAATCTTGAGTCATTTCAGGTGGCAGTATGTCAGAAGAAGAGATGGTAAAAAGCACACTGATGCCTGTCTGCACATTTTGTGAAGGTTGCTCTGTCATGGAGTGACTTCTTGAAATCTTGAAAAAGGCAACCTTAAGAAATCCAGGCTGCAGAAGGTTCAGATCCTTTAAATCATGTGGTTGTGAGAAATCCGGCTTCGAAATTTTCAAAATTTGTCAAAATTCAATAACTTCTATTCAAAAATAATTTACTTTAAGAATAATTTTCTCAACTCACCTAAAACATAAGCGCACAAATGTAGTCTTCACAATAGTAGTGTTAGTCTGTACTGCTCCAGCTCCCCTCTGGCTGGAAACTGTTCTCACCTGCAGATAGTCAGCTTCACCTTTGTCTTGTTGTTATGCATAATATAACAGTCAGTGTTTAAATATGTTGTTGCTTGTTGTGCCCTTGCAAAGTCTTTCATTAGTTAACTCCATTTTTGGAGTTTTGAGTTCCTGGTTTTCATACTTCTGTTCTGTACATTTCCTTGCATTTATTCATAGTACAGTATTTTCTGGCTCTGATCTCTGCTTGCTTATTTGAAAAGTATGGATATAATTAAGGACAATTATATGGATTTTATGGATCAAGTGAAAAAAAAAAAAAGCCTAGATTTAAAAAAGAAGAAAAAAAAGCAAAAAAATAATCCACCATGAAGCTTACTAAGTATTGGAAATAATACGGTGTTAGATTCAACCAAACCTGAATTCATGATACCTGAAATATAATGCATGTGTAATTTGTTGTTATATAAAGTCTCCACTTATTCCAGGTCTTACAAGTTCAGGATTTAAAAACCAAGCAGTAGAAAATTCCGAACCTTATATTCATGTGAAAATTCAACAAAAAAAAAAAAATCAGGTTCCAATCCTGATGAGTCTGATGTAACTCCATAAATGTTAGCAGTTTAGGATAAAAAGTACTGAAATGAAAGAAAATCCTGTACAATAAGCTGCTATGCATCAGCCAGATTTGATTGGCTTTTTTAATACCTTACTCTGATCCAAATGCCTGTGACAGGCATTGCAGATTCTCTCTCCAGTAATCTCCAAACTCAATTTACTTTTAATACGAATGATGAAATTTTATAGTGCAAGAAAATATGACTCACTGTGGGAGAATAAAGTGACAGAATAATTTCTGATGAGATCTGGGGGTCTATAAAGATTTCTCTCTTACCCTCTTTCTCAATCTCTCTGTCACTATAATAAAATTATTAGCTTCAGGAAATTCTTATAGACACCCCATGTGCACTTCAAGGGCATAAGGGTCGAACTGAACTGTGCTTAAATGACTTGCCAAAAGCAAGCGCACGTGTAATGTGTAATTCTAATATGGTGCTTTTAGGATCCAATTTCACTATCAGTTATATTTTTTAGCTACCTTTCTAATCAGATCAATCAGCCAGTAAAAAAAAAAGGTTGAGTAGAAGAATCCCTCATCTCTCCATTTGTCATTTCTTTAAGAAATGTTCTTAACAGGCCACAATCATTGAAACTTATGAGAGATTTAAACAAACAATTCAGCTAAGCCTCTGCAGAGAAATAAATTCTAAATTTAAAAGCAGTTTTAAAAGCCACACGGATAGAAAACTACATCTTAAAGCAAATTACTGCTCTGGTTTTCTCACTGCATGAGGCTGAGCCTCCAGCACTTTATTCCTTATAACAGAGAGAAAGCTCACATTTTCCATCTTTATTTGGAATTGGATAGCACCGTTATCTATCAGAGTGTGGAGGGTAACTTTTGAAAAGCTCCTTCTCCCATTTGTCTGAAAGAATAGACAAGATAGAAATCTTGCCAACCAACAGACCTCCAAAAGAAAGATAGCCAGCCCTGCCTTTTTTAATGCAGGAGAACTGCAGGGAACGGGTATTGCCTTCAATACATCTACGAATAACCTTCACTCATTGTTTTGCTTGAAATTTGGGGTATTTGTGGTATTTCTTGTATGTTTCTAATGATTTCACAGTAAGAAAAAAATGTGCTCTTTCTTGACCTTACCAGTCATGCACTGAGCACACACATACATACACACGTTTGCCTTACTATGCTTGTAAGGACCTTCCACTGACAGAATTATAATACAACTTCTTTTATTCTATGCCTGCATCCCAAACCAAATCCTAACCTCAGTAACCAAAAGGAAACCTTTTTATACATTTGTTTTTTTTAATAAATGTTGCATTTTTCTTCATGTGCACCAGCTACAGTAAATGACCCCACAAGGTCAAAACTGTCTGATATTTCTGTCCTTGCAACATTGTATAAAAAGCATGCCCCCCAACCACACTCTGTCTGTCTGTCTGTCTGTCTGTCTGTGTGTGTGTCTCTCTCTCGTTCTCTCTGGGCCACACCAGGTGTTTCTCTGTCTGCCCTTGTAGATAGTGAGACTGTGAGCACTGAATCAGTACTTGGTCAGAATCTGTATATGCTTTATACCTCTGACAGTGAAACGGTGCTCTTGCCAATCCATACTCTCTGTTCTAAAGCTGATATCAGTCAAATGTACCAGTCTAATCCCGAATTCTCACATGACGCATTGCAGCTATGACGCAGGAGTGGTTCGTCACAACTGTCCTTTAAATCCAGACACATGTTCCAGCACAGCAGACAATAAAAATGTTGATATATAGTTATTCATGCATATCATTGCTACACAAATTGTATTGGTTGCACAGTTCTGGCATCTTTGCAGATAATAATTAGAAATAACATTAACAGTATGTAGAAAGTGTGATTGTGTGATTTCAACGGTTATGTGGATTTTTTACACTTCACATATGCAAAAACAGAGATGAAACATAAACTAAAGACAGCCTGATACATGGGCTTGAGTTTGACACAGCTGATGTGGTTGAAACATTTGTTAAAAAATAAGTGTAACTTCTGCATATGACACAATTTTTCTTAAATGCTTCAGACGTGTGTCCAGTATAAATTGGCCTTGACAGTCCCAAGGTTGCAGATGTTCCAGGTGGGTTGTAAAGATGGTCTTTTAGCCTGCACTTTAAGAAAATCCATCATAATTTTATCATAAAATGTCAGCTTTCTGATATGTGTTCATTTTTTCATTTGCCCACCGTAATCAATCATCAGCTCAACCTCAGAAACAAATGAAGTAAGAGAAAGGTTTTACTATTATAAATAGACTGAGTACACTTTTTGTTTTACTATTCTTATTCAACAATTAATTTAGTACCTACAAATATAGCAAAGTAAATGAACATTACTGCCCACCTCTGATATCAAGATGGAGCACTGCTTAGCCAATTATGTTAATTAAATTAAGTCAAGTGTGGAGATGTAAAAATGTCATGCAAGAATGGGGCCTAAAGTAAGTGCAAGGAACAGCAGCACCAGGTCATCTGAAAAGGGCACAACTCTGATGCCTCGTTCCTGTAGGGGGAATCTGGAGATTTTTCCAAAAGGATCTCACTCTCACTAACTCATTAATATAAATGTTGAGTGTTTGACAGAGGCTTCATCACTTTCCTGACTGAAGAATTCAGACACTTGTCACTCATTCTTAACATATTTGTTGCTTATATACATTGAATTAAAAAAGTATTTTTCTCACAGCCACTGTCTACCCATCCTTATTCACCCCTCACTGTTCCATTCTCTCATTGCTCCTCTTCTCTTTTTGTTGTACCTCCCACATTCTCAACCTGGCCATAGGAAGCCTCTTATTGCACCTGCTGATGCTTTGCAATTGCCAATTAAAGCTGATGTCAATGTGTCAGTCTCAGCTGATTTCCACTGAGCCATGGCAATCCAAAGCACTTAATGGTGGCAAAAGGAGAAAAAAAGTGAGAAAGCGAGTCAGAGAGAAACACAAAAAGGAGAGCTGAGAAGGAGTGGAGGGATCAGAGTCAATTATTGTGAATGCCTTGGTCTTCAGTGTGAAAGGCTTTACTGCATAATTTAATTAATGTACAGAGACGGTTCTCTATAAGGCAGAAGGGGGTGGTCAGATATGTGCTCAAGTGACTGTGATTGTATTACTTAACACATAATAAAGTTAGCCAGGACACAACTACTTGATTTCTCCACTGCCTTGAAAGCTTATCTAGCAAATATTAAGCATCTTCTTAGACCGACATCTTTTTAAGAGGCTGCATTTATGATATGATGAATTGAATATGTCATGATAATAATAGTCCCAAAAGGGAAGTCTGAAATTGAGAGGTTTATGCAGCCTTCCAATAGTACTAGACATAATCTATTGCCTTTAATTGGCATTTTGAATTAACAAATAGAACAATTACATTTCAGTTCAGGTCTGCTGGATATTTTTTTGTGGTACTCACTGATGGCTGGCTATTAGAAGAAGATTTGCACATTATAGGATAATATTAAATGGATCATTTAAAGTCTATAATAATTATTATAATGCTCATCCTGGCCTAGATGTGGTTGGATAACCCCCTGTAGAGTCATCAAGATGTCAAAGCATAATTCCACTGTATTTTATAAAGTACCCTTCTGAATCCTATCCAAGTCTTTAATATTATCATTAATTCTTAAGCACACTTCGTTTCAGATATATGCATAATTTAACTTCTTACAAAATATGTAATTAGCCTATAGTCCGGGGAAAGGAATGGGTGGTGTGATAAAGAGCTCAGTGAGGAGAACAGCAGGTATGTGTGAGGCTTGAATCATCACAGCCACACTGTCTGACACTTCCATCTGGCAGCATCCACTCTACGAGCTCCCAGTGCTAAAGACAGAAGCACACCCGCACACACACACAGACACACACACACACACACACAGAGGCACACACACATTGTACCTGGCTAACTATATACAGAGTTGAGCAGAATACTCTGAAAAAGTATTGATAGCATTGATTGTATTTAGTTTGTTCCAAGAAAACCGTTCAGCGGTGGCTGGTCAATAGGGGGCACTGGGGCGCCACCCCTTCAAGTTATCCAGAGAAGAAGTCTACTTAAACATGTTAAACATAAGTTAAATATATATTGCAAAATAATTCTGAAATAAAATTATTTAGTCGTACTATTTGCCTGGTAGTCATGCTAGCATTTATTTAAAAAAATAAAAATAAAAACTGTATTTTGATCAAATCTGTGTACAGGGCTCCAGCCAAATGAGTGTGTATGTAGGTCCTTAAACTTTTGAAAAGCAAGTGACTTGAAGCTGCTCTCTAATTGGCTTGCCTCAGATTGTCCTCTGGGGTGTGCCCCAGACATTCCCTCTTGTGTTGTTAGCAAATCAAAATTGTTTTTATATTTTTTGACCCCATGTTATTGGACCATTCTTCACAACTCTCTTTCCCACTACATTAACAACGTAGAAGTAGGTGCAACATTTCTTCTAGATGAAAGAAAATTCGGTTTTATCTTTACAAAAAAAAAAAAAAAAAAAAAAAAACCCTAATAGGATAAAGGAGTTTGGACCAGATTAACCCAATTTACAAATTCAGCAGCAGTCAAGTGATAACGAAGTTGGCCATTTAGATGAGATGTAAGTCATGCATTTTATTGTTTTCCTTGTTAGCTGTTTCAAAGTCCTGGTACCGGGGGTACGAGACTTAAACATCTTTCTGAAAAATGCAAAAGGCATGAAAGTAGCTGCAGCCACCTTGACAATGCTTATGATGCTACAGTTTTTTGGGAAGCTTCGCTTTGCTGAACATTCAGTCCCACTTTACTAACGGTGTGATATTGCGTTTGTTTGTTTGAGTACCAGCTTCCACTGACACCTTTCCCAACTCCCGAAATATTTAATAATAAAAATATGCCCATTCACTTCTACCTTTTCCCTGGCTAGATTTTCAAATTTTTGATTATTATGAGGCAATATAAATGGAAATGCTAAAAAACAAATAGTTTTTTAGCATTTGTTCAAAAATCTGTCTGGAAGTCTATGTATCAAGAAGAACAGAAGGAAGAATGCAGATGCTGGCTTTTTAAAAGTATTTGAACCAAACAACCAGATGGGGAAGGCAGTAAATGTAAAGCATAAACAGGCAGAAGGTAAGTTGATTTGCAAACAGGAACGCGCTAGGGGAGACTTAATGAAGAATTAAATAGACTAAGATTAAAATCATAGAAACAGGCATGCAATGAGAGGCTCAATAACGCCACAGACTGGAATCTGGGGCAAGACTTTGCAATGGTTGAGTGTGAGTCTGGGTTATTTCAAGAAATGTGAGAAATTGGAAACGGATGTCCAAGAGCAGGAATGGGTACAGTACAGAACCCTTTGACCCGTCTCCACTGAAAAGCTCACTCCATGAGAAGACGTAGTTCATCTTGGGCTGACTTCAGGATGTGGAGCCTGACTAGTACCTAGAGTCTAGGATGTCCACAGCAGAGACCAAACTCCCAGTGCATGAGATATTGCAATTGCCCCCTGCGGTGAAAAGAGATAAGAATGGTCCACATGGTGTATGCAGGAGACCCTTTTGTATATCCAAATGAGGGGTGACTCGACCAAAGAATCAACCAAATGGTCCAGGGACTATGGGTTTGGGCAGTGATATGATGCCTCATAAATGTGTCAAGTGATCTTAAAGGGGTGATGTATTGGGGCATAAACATTTGACCATCTCTAGACCTAGGGCTTTGGCAAGACCACCATTATTGAGTCAAAAGATTGACCAGTACAAGATTAAGACAGGCAAAGATAAGGACTAGCTGAGAACAAGTCAAGAAAGAGTCTTAAGGTGATCATGGCCAAGTCAAGAATGAGTCCAAATGAAAGCGAGACCAAGTCAAGATCAAACAGAGATTAGAGATCAAATAGATTAGCCTTTAGTTCAATTTCATAAATGATTCTTTTGAGAATTGCAGTAGATTCCTGCAGAATCATTCTGCACAGTAAATTTAGAAGTATACTTGGATTACAACTAGAAGATTACATGAACATAATTTTTTACAAACTATCAGTCAAGAAAAAGACCATATTTTGCAAGACCAAGAATAAATCCCAATAAGTCCTAGACAAGTTAACATCAATACAGATAACATCCCCAAGACCTGGCTCAACCCCTACAGTTATATCTAGACCTCTCTAGTAGATAGCCCTACCCAGACCCCTGGTTCATATGTAGGTGTTTCAGCAGCATATGTCATCAAATTTGTTCTGTTGGATCATTGCAAGTGTGTGCTGGCTTCCTCCCAAGCTCTTTCACTTTTACAAAAGCACTCGTCTACTGTAGGTGTATCAATGGGAGAGGCATTGCTGTTGATAGCCTTGTACACATTACAAGTTGGGTTGCATGGATGCAAATTATTTTGTCATGAAACACAGGCAGGAGAAAACAGGGGGAGGTTTGGGTTTTATTAAAAGTAAACAAAGCAGACAAACCAGAAGGAGAAGGCAATAATCATAAAGCAGAAAAAAGTTCAAGCAATCAGTAAACAGATAAACACCTAGGGCTGGGCAATAACACAGTATCGGTATTTACAGACGGTACACCTTTATCGGTAACGACAGAAAAAATTTTGGTATAACGCTCGATAAAACGATAAAATGTTAACAGGCATAACGTTTGGTTGCATGAACAACCCTCAAGCGTGCACCGTCCCTACAAGTGACAAGCAAACAGCCAATAAGGCCGTGGTCACAGTAGGTTTTAGTGCTCTCCTGACTTACATTCAAACGCATCCGAAAACGGCAAACCACAAACACGAGCTCATGCGTAGAATTTTCATACTATGCTGCATGATGAAAGTTCAAATTTAAAAACTCTGACCTGCGTAATCGTCTCACGTGAAGACGTGTGACCAATAGATGATCGCAACGTCACTGTGTGAGCTTTTTATTTAAAAAAAAAAGACATTTAAAAATGGATGTGCTAATTTTAGCTGTATTGAGCTGTCCTGTACTTTAAAACACAGCTCTGAAAGATTATAAAAACAACTTATGTGTGAAGCAGCGAAAGTTTTGATGGATGATATCCATATCCTTTTCCCGCCCATATTCGCAGTGGTGTTCGACAAAAATATGCATGCTTAAAGCCTAGTGTGACCGCGGCATAACAAGTTGCATATCTGTGGGGTTCGGTTGCACCATCAGAGCACATGAACACATACGAAAATGAGTTCAGCACCTGACGAGGAGACTGTGAATAAAAATGGACATGTCAGCTCACCAGTGTGACAGTTTTTTTGGTTTCTTTTCGTCTGACCAACATCAGAACACCGTTGTGTGTAAGCTTTACAAAAAAAACCCATCCCGGCCAAACAAGACTTGTAGTGCGTGTGCAGTGCTCCGAGCATGTACAATGCGTATGACTCTGAACAGCAGGCAAAGAAGAAATATGACATTTTACCGCTTTTTGTGTTTTCTGTTAAAATGTCTGCTCTGGGGAGGACAGTGAGTGTCCTCAGAGCAGGAGCTCGGCTCGTCAGACACGGACCTCAGAACAGTGTTATCCGGAAGTAAGTGTTAAAGTGGAAGTTTTATACGAGGCTAGGCTAACTATGCTAACAGGCTGAGCACAAACCAGAGCACCAGGAGTCACGTTCTGCACTATAATGTGATGCTGATCTCCCTTAAAGTTTGCCTTGATTTTTCTACATTTACACTTTTACATTGCACACATTTTGTAACACTTCATTCATTAATTTCAAGAGTTTCTTTAACACTTGTTTATTTAATCTTCATATAAGAGAAGATATCCATTTAAATTCAATTTTTGTTTTGACTGTTAAAACTAAAATTATTTGTTGTTTGGGTAAAGTGGGTAAATTAAAAATACAGTAGTTAAATTCAAACCTTTTTGTCTACCAGTCTTTATTTAAAAATTATTAAAATTTATCAATTATATCATGATAATTTTTTTAGCTGTACCGCCCAGCCCTACAAACACCAAGCGAGACTTAAAATGTTTATACATAAAAACAACTGTATGCTGCCTTATCATAAAACTTATCATAGTCTTAATACAGATCCAGTTTTAAATGCTAAATATATAATGCCATTACTTAACCCTGTTAGCCCTTAACCCTCTCTGCTCTGCTCCGTATCATGTCTGACCCTGTGGTCTGACCCCTGCTTCCTAACAAGCTTGGATATGCGGAAAAAGAATTTCACTGTGCTGTAATGTATATGTGACAAATAAAGGCTTCTTCTTCTTTATAACAACCTTGGATATTTATCCATTTGCACACAAAATGGCTGATACTTCATGATACATCGCTGTTAAGTGTAATTCATGCTGTGACCAATCACTCCTCAGAATCAAACCCTTGGATAAAATCTGCACTGGGACTTGGCAAATATTACCTTTTGATGGAGAGGCTTGTATGCAGTAAAACTGCTCCATGACCTTAAGAGGAACACAAGTGAAATTCAGCGGAAAATGGATGCATGCAATTTCTAAGCAGCCTTGAACATTGATTAAATGATAATGTCAGCGGTTGTTTTTCAAAATTGCTAGAATCAGCACAGCAGACTGTGGTGTCACTAGATTTCATGAAGCAGTGATTCTGACTAATGTTTCCACAGAAGAAACAAAATCATGTTTGCGTTGATTCGACATGTACACACGTTTCTGCATCAAAATTGGAAAATAAATAAAAAGCTCTCTCTGTAGTAAGTTGAAATATTATTTATGATCAATAATAACTCCGTTAAAAATTAAGTTTAAAGAGAATATACTGAGACATTTTACTTAAGTGAAAGTATAGATATGTTGAAATCTTAATTAAAATTGAAAGTGTATCCAACAACAAAATGTGCGTCTTTTAAATGTAGTTAAAAGAAAAGTTCATAACTCATGAAATTAAGTTACTGATATGTTTTCATGTGAAAAGTAACTTATTACAATCTGAAATGGTTGATGATCATATACATGACAAATGCTACGTAGTTTGATAATGAATTAAGAATGAATTAAGATGCTGCCTAGCCAAATATGTTGGAATCATATAGAATATGTTACTAATCTAAACTGGCATTAGCAAACAGGATAACTTATTTAAATATACCCAGTTAACTTTAGAAATGACCAAAACTTACCTCAACATGACTTTTCAAATTAAATGGAGTTCATGCCTTCTAGAGAGGTAAAGGAGACACCTCATTTTATACCAGTATTTTCTTCCTCCAGCATATTGAAACACTTTTCTCAGTTAGAGCCAGGGGCACTCATCCTCAAGTTCCATACCACAGTCCAGTGGGTTATTCAACTGCACACAGATAGCTATATGCTAAATATAGCTATAATACCTAGAACGCATTACAAAGCCCTACAAATGCAATTAAATCTTGCCTGTAAAATAAAGCAATAACGTTTAATATGGGTTTACTGGGTTAAATATATTCTGATGATCCTTACAGCCACATTTCTATCTAGGGCCATTAAAGTCAAATTAATTTGTGACTACCTTACTACATTTCCAGGCAGGTTTTACAGTTACTAAAAAGCAGGGTGGCGTACAATAGAAAAGTTTAAATTGTAGACAATATTTCTGTACATTTTGTACTATGGTTTCTCAGGGGAGAAAACTGCAAATTTATTTAGCTGCAAATATTGGATTATTCTGCTTCCTGCACCATAATACCATAATATACAGTATACTGTAGGACTTAATATGGTTATGTTCTTAAATCTGCATATAAAATATGACTTTCATAAGCTGAGCATTATTATATTGTGCTTTTCATCTCAGAATTGCTGTGTGTATTATCACCTATTCCATGCCAGACAGTTTATCCAAAGTCAAATATTCATTCATTCATTTCCATCTTTATGCATTGTGTGTTTGTTAATCATTAATCTCTTGGTAAAGGCTTTGCAAGCTGGGAAGATATTATATAATCTTGAAACCATATACACAGCCAATATATATTAAAAGAAAGGGCTGTAATATCTCTTGACAAACGTTTTGTATGTAAGCAGTGCAGGTGGGTCAGTCTATAATATAACTTAATCCGGTTTTCAGGATCAAAAATATAATAGAAAAAATGCATTTTGAAATTTAGCAACTTAAGCCGTACAGAGAACTGTTTCCATTTCCACAACATACTTGACACAGCACAAGAAATGCTGGTTATTGTGCCTAACCTCAATACGATGCCAATTTTCACTGGATTCGTGTGGCTCACGATAATAGATCTCTTGAGGTGGCATTAAGCCTGAGGATCAACAGGCTGGCTATGATATAGCCAAGGACTAAAGCCTTTAAACAACTACACAGGGAAACTACATCATATGGCAACCCTGTAATATCTTTTTACAGGGGAAAAACAGGCACATGAGATACAAGTCTGCTTATTAAGGATAAAATATATACAGGACAGAGCAGTTCGATTGCATTATGAAAACTGGACTTAAATTCTTTTTTTTTTTTTTCCGTTAAGAGAAAGGTCTGACTTACTTGTTAATGCAAGCCCAGCTAATCATTCTTCGGTATCAAATAGGGATGCACCGAATGTTTGGCAACCAAAATTATTCAGCCGAAAATAGCAAAAAAAGTACTTTCGGTGTTCGGCCGAATAAATGAAAAGTCAGAATAAATTTGACCGAACAATGACGTGTTTGATGACGTGCCAAAAAGCCTAGCAACCAGAGTGAAATGCGCGAATTTCACGACCTCCACTTCCGGCAGTGCGCTCGGAGAGATGAGGAGGTGCGCGCATGCACGAGCTACGTGCACGAGCGCATGCTCTTCGGATGTTAACAACCGTGACATTGTTTACTGTGGACATGTGCGTTTGTTTTGTTTCTGTTCCGGAGTATCCTGTCACGTTGCGAGACGTAAAGGAGTAGGGTATGGAAGCAGGTAAAGACGTATTTATTTAAGAGAACATAACATTAACAACGTATCTAACTATACTCTATCTACTATAATACTCCGCGAGGTGTACAGGGACGCAAGTGGTATATATCCCCAATATAATCAGCCGAATATAACCATTTTCTGCAATCTTCTCAATGCACTTTTTAATGCACTTTTTTGTTGTAGGCTACAGAGTGTTACATTCTTTCAGCAGTCAGTTATAGCCCTAACATAGGCTACTCAAGGGGGGCTCAAAGATGACCACATCAAAATATTTTAATTTTACTAATTTATTTATTTAAAGTTATATTGTGCCTTGTTGGTAGCCTATGCCTGCTGGAATGGAAAAAAAATGTTCAGTGTTAAATAAATATTTTGAAATTGTAGTTTTTGTAATTGATTTTTTTTTCTTTGAAAAGCAAGACAAAATAGTAAAAAGCACATTTTGAGTATTTAATTTATGAAATGGTAAAATAAATGGAAAAAACGCAAAAAAAAAACGTGTTCGGTATTCGGCCTTCGGCCTTCGGCCAAGTTTTTCATTATATTCAGTTACGGCTTTGGACAAGAATTTTCATTTCGGTGCATCCCTAGTATCAAACTGAAAATGCTGCTGGAATTATTTATGTAATAAAAACAGATAATCATTAAAGCCAGGTAACATGCAAATATATGTTTTTTTTCTTTACCATATCATATTAATACACTAATTAATTTAACTCTGAGTAATTTCATTTTTTGTTCTGTTGGTATATCACACCCTATGGATGGTTATCAAAATATTGATATGTAGTTTTATTAATAAAATGACACTTAAAATTAAAACTATTCAAAAAGGTCTGTGAAATGAAGTGAATGTTGCTCATTGGAAAGCTGTGAAAAATGGCCAATAAACTTCAAATCAATAATAAACAGAATCCAGGAAACAGATCATCTTTCAGCACCAGTCAATTCATCATCTAATGAAATACTTTTACATGGAATACATAACATCATATTTTAAGAAATAAGTTTTTCAATGCTGTTGAATATTATGTGGAAATGCCTCATTATGTGGAAATTTGAAAAATTGTTTATGAGTAGGTAATAGATAATAAATAAATGGCTATATAGAAATAAAGTATTTATATAAATAATTATCAATTTCTTTTTACATATTGTGGAGGTAAAAAGTCATAGATCGTAAAATCTACAAAATGACGATTGGAAATATAATAATTTTTCCCTGTGGTGTCATGAAGATTATTCAACTAAACATAATTATTAAAGGTAAATAATAGTTTGGGGGTTATGGATATGATTTGTGATTTGTATGTATTGTATGTGTCTAGAAATTCGTAAAATCTTGTACAATATTGGTTAATGGTATCACTAACCCTGTTTAGCATTAGCTTGCACAGCCATAATAGTCTTTACACATATCATATCAAGGTTATCACCTAGTAGAAGTGTCCTGGAACAATCCTAAATACTATTATACCTGAACAAGGTATAATAGTTGCACCTAATAAAATTTGGTTTAACTTTGTATATGCTCTTACCTGGTGTATCTCCAAATGGCTTCTGTGGCTTGGCGGTCACGCCGAGATTAACAGCAGGCTGTGTGGTACTCAGCCTCCTTGGACGGGCAGTAGTGACCACTGCATGAGTCCTTTGTGGGCTGCGTGTGGTCGTGGTAGTTGTAGTAGTGGTAGTAGTGGTGGTGGTGGACTTTGTAGTGGCCATGGTCTTGGGGATAACTTTCACCTCATCCTCTGCGCCATCATCCGTCCCAGTGGGCCCCCAGTCAATAAATCCTGCCACTGTAGTGGTCCTTCCTTCCTGCGAATAACTATCATAACTATCCCACTTCAACTGCCTGCGTTGTCGCAAAAAGTGCTGCACAATGTCGGCTTTACTCCCCTCCAAAAACTCCAGCGACTCGCCTCCCTCTGAGACAGGGAAACTGGAGGTGCAGTTCTCACAAAGATGACGTTTGTGCCTCTGTGGCCGTGGTTTGGACCCTAACCCCACTCTTCCTCCTACTCCTCCTCCTCGGTGGTCGGGTAATGGTACCGGTTGTGAGACACCACGCTGCCAGGTACCGAGAGTCCTCCAGTGTGGACCACTGGGTACATCCCGGGTGAGAAGACGAGGGCGTAGGCGAGGCAGTGACCGAGGGAGCAGCCTAAGCCCAGTCCCCACTGGAGCACACATGGAGAGATCCATAGTGAGGTGGACAAGGGTGAAGAGGACCCACATTCTGCATCCCAGGAGTCCCAGTGGTCTCAATGCAGCCATGAAACTGGACAGAAGAAGAAAAAGGGCTATGAGTCTAATTGGGGCACCTTGACAACATTTATCCTATACCCTCCAGCATCACCTTGAAGTGAGTAGATGAGAGACAGGATGTTTTAGAGGTGTGTATCATTCCACAGGATCAGAAATAGGCTTGTTATAGACGCCCTGTTTTCCTAATGTGGTTTCACAGTCTACTGCTTACTGTTATGCTTCGTTCTGCTCCTTGACTCAGTAATTCTTGCAAATCGAACTCTAATAATTATTCATTTTGTATGTCCCCTTTTCATCACAAAGGTCAGAAAATAGTCACAGTGAAATACTTGTAAGGCTTGTCATCACTTTCCTAATCTCCAGTTTTGTTGTTATTGTTGTTGTTTACCTTGGGATGGAACAGTAGTTAGCTTTACTAGCAAGTTTTTTGTTTTTTCTATGGAAAATCCACTATGTGTGTGTGTGTGTGTGTGTGTGTGTGTGTGTGTGTGTGTGTGGCTGTGTGTGGGTGGTGGTTTTGGCGCAGGATTGGGGAGGGCTGAGGCATCACACAATGGCACTAATTTGCATTTAACATGACAAAAGCAAAACCGCATGATACAACTTTCCATGCTACAAGTCACCCACATAATGTCTGCATTAGAATATCAAAGCAAATTTAGACCTGCCAATCCCAAGGAGGAATAAAACCTAGCCACAAATGTAATACATTTCTATCTATTGTGCATATAGACAGGGTTTTACAGTAACCAGCAGGTGTTTGGAGATGGTGCTGGCACTGCACTTGTTTAAAAAAACTATTTTTTATTCATAGTGTCTTCTGTAGACTAACCGATGCATAACACAGATGACTATGCATATTTAATTGCTTTTAGAAAGTAGCTATAATTGGGAAATGACGTATTCACTTACCTTTTTCTCCGAAACCCCCACAATAACATAAAATAACTTTGGTTATGTGCCTACACAGGCTGTCTCAAACCACATAATACTGTACTAGGCTAAAACATTATATATATAGGTTAATCAAAAAATATATTTTTAAATATGTGCAACGATTATTGGCACCCCTATGAATTCATATGACAAAAATATATTTTAATATATTTTATATTCCCATTTATATTTAATTTTGTTTTAGTATACCTGGTTGACTAGGAACAGGAAATTGTTCAACCATGACTTCCTGTTTCACAGGGGTATAAATATGAAGTAACACATAGGCCAAATTACCTTAGTCATTCATAACAATGGAATATAGCTGTGATGTGTGGCAATTTCCACCACCAGGGCAATAATTAAGAAGTTCTAGTCAACTGAAAATGTTATGAATCAACCTGGAATTGAACGTGTGTCTATATTGTCTCAACACACTGAAGACTATGGTTCGAGTGTCCAAAAAATCTCCAAGGATCACAGCTGGAGGATTGTAGGTCTTAGTTCTGGTTTCAAGAAAAAAGCCTCTACTCTCATCCAAAAACAAACTCAAGCATCCTCAGTTTTCCAGATACTTCTGGAACTTCAAACGGGATCGGCTTCTATGGTCAGATGAAACCAAAATACAGCTTTTTGGCAATAAACACCAGAGGTGGTTTTGGCACACACAGAGAGGTAACCATTTGAAAAAGCACCTCATGCCCACGGTTAAATATGGTGGTGGCTCTTTAATGTTTTGGGGCTGTTTTTCTGCCAGAGGTCCTGGACATTTTGTTAGGATACATGGAATCATGGATATGAAAACATGATTGCCTCTGCCAGAAAGCTTAAAATGGGCCGTGGTTGGATCTTTTGGCAGGACAATGATCCAAAACATACATCAATATCAACATAAAAATGGATTACTGACCACAAAATTAAGGTCCTGCCATGGCCATTCCAGTCCCCTGATTTGAAACCCATACAAAACCTGTGGGGTGAACTGAAAAGGAGAGTCCACAAGCATGAACCTCAAAATTTGAAGGATCTGTAGAGATTCTGTATGGAGGAATGGTCTCAGATCCCTTGCCATATACTCTCCAACCTCATCAGACATTATAGCAAAAGACTCAGAGCTGTTATCTTGACAAAGAGAGGTAGCACAAAGTATTGACTAAAAGGGTGCCAGTAATTGCTGCAAACCTATATTTAACTATTGTTTTTCTATAAATCTGTGTTTTGTTTGCAATTATTTGATATGCACGAGAGTAGAGTATTTGTGTGATTTTTTTTTAACAAAAGAGCAAACTGTTAAACAATAAGGACAGTTTTTCACAGCCTCCTTTGCTCATATTTACCAAGGGTTCCAATATTAGTGAAGGGCATTATATATAAGAGAAAGAGAGTGGTCAAAGTAACAGTGATAGAACAGCACTACTTCAACAAATGGAATCATTTAGTGTAAAACTGCCAACTGGACAACAGAGCTCAAAACCAGACTTTGCGAACTACAACCAGACACCTGCTAACCAGACTTGGGGGGGACCTATAAAATATTGTATAGAGCCAGTTATAAAATGACACTAAACAGTGAAACACTTTGAGCTCTGACACTCTGTTCAGTAGCTGCAATCCCAAGGTACTGGTACACTTATACCAGACAAATCCCAAAATATCTTATCCTGGTTGGCTTGTCTGGTTTTTGTTTTGTTTTGTTTTCTAAATAAATATTAGGATATATTTTTATGGTGTTCATGCTCTCTATCTATGTCTTTGCCTTAAATATGTCTAGTTTACTTTTGAAGTCTGTTTAGAGTTAAACAGTGTAAGGACATTTAGAGATAAAATCACATATGGCATGGTGTCATTCAGCTGCTGTGATCATTTTAATGACTGGATCTATAATATAGCCTAACAGTAAAATTGGAGGTTTGGCACCATGGCTCAGAGATGATTTATTTCAAAAGCATTCACAATATCCACTAACAACTCCTGCCTCTGTAGCTGTGACTGTATATTTGAGGAAGCCTGAGTCACTCTAAATGTAGACAAATGTACTGATCAGTGATGTAGCTAATTCATCAAGATGTATCTGTAGACTGTCCTTCAGAAATAGTCAAAGGCTAAAGGAATTAGCAACTCTCACACACTAAAAGGGGGAAAAATGGCAGGTTTTCCAGCATCTGAAAACATTAATGTCATTTAGGTCATTCTTGGAAAAAATGGGTTTTCAGTTAAATGTCCGTTGGATAGTTAACTGTGCTCCTGAAGAGGTCTACTTGAAACCTTTTCTTAGAGTAACCCATCTGTCTTAAAGCTCCCTTAAGACAGATAAGAAAATAAACCAAAGAATTCAAGTGTCATTTGGATGTTTAAATATTCTAGATATTTAAAGAGATCTACTTGAAACCTTCTTCAAGTAGCCCATCTGTTTTACAGCTCAATAGAAGAATCCATTTTATTGGTCCAAACCAATAGCTCTGTGGTCTTTATTGCTCTATTGCATGCTACTTCAACGATTCAAAAATAATTTTGAATGATCTCACCCCCTGCTATAGCTTCTCAGAAGTTTCCTTCTGGAGTTTTCACCCTTGTGATCACCAGGGTCTACAAAGGGTGCCCAGTGCCCCTTTATCAACAGATCCATTTGATGTTCTAGCCATCTGCCACACCAAGATCAAGCTCACTCAATCAAGAAGCTCATCCAGTGCTCCAGCCCCTCAGAAGTAAGCCCCCTGCAGTTTCACCCGTATGATTATCAGGTGCTGCCAAAGGTTTCGTTGCCCTTTTGTCTTACATGCACTGTTCATGACTCAGCCGTCAGCATCATAAAAGGGCTTGCTTGCTTGGCACACCAATCATAAAGCATAAATTCATAAATTCTTCTTTGATATATGTTGATATTCTTGAATTTTGCAGACTTATATCACCCTATACCATGCACCACGTTATCTGTAAGGGAATTTTATAAATGTGTTATGTGAACTGAACTGCACAGGGAGTTGTAATGTTTTGTGTGAAACTGATGAACATACCATGTATCAAGTTCATGATCTACATGTTTTGAACATTGTCCTAAATGAATAATCCATTTAGAGGTGGGAATTAGAATAGCACCCAGGACATCCTTCTAGAGGACTTTCCAAACAGTGCATGACTGTGTGTTTAACAGTTTTATACTGCTGCACAGTAACAAATATGTCCCACAATAATTAACACTAAACCATTTTAACAGTCGATACTGAAACCTGTCCGGAAGGGATGCTTAGGCTCAGACATGCCATCTATAAGATGCCGCTTTTAATCTTCCAGATGCATATAAGGTGTGCAGATGAGTTGTACATATTGAGCAAGCACTGTGAGCATGACATATAAACCAAGCAGCCTACCAATATAATAGCATAAGAAAGGTCTATTATACTAAGTCTATTATTCACTTACATTTCTGAAAATTATAGTTATATCAGACATATTAAATGAATTCACATAATGGCATGAATCCTGGAAATGGAAAAAAGGTTGGCATTTTTTTAAAAAGGGGGGCTGTATTTTTTATTTATTTATTTATTTAGTCATTTGTCTTTTTATGGGCACAGCATCTTCCTTTTTATCTCCTCAAACCTTGAATATCCCATCTATCATTTGCCTTTCCTGTCCATTCTGTATCCTTATTTAACCTTTATAATTGAATACTTACTTTTTTCTATTATTACATTTTGTGTATTTGTTAATGTTGTGTTTCTCTCATCAAAGAAGCTTTAGTTTTAGCAAATTGACACTACATTTCAGCAAATAAAATTAATTCAGATATTAGATAAATCATTATTTCTTGGAAATAAGAAGATTATCTCAGCCTGGAATATTTATTTCCACTGGACTGGGGCATCATTTATGTTATTAATTATAATAATGTGTGATATTTTAATTGAAAATTTTATCAACCATTCTTACAATAGAAAGTTTTAGACTGTCTCTCTTTCTGTTTATATAGTTATATATGTATGTATGTATGTATGTATGTATGTATGTATGTATGTATCTGTCTGTCTGTCTATCTATCTATCTATCTATGTACCTATCTATCTGTCACTGTATTGACCCATCTACTCGTTTAAAAAAAAAAGTACCTGTGAGATTTAAGGTAAGTGAAGTGGGGTATGACCCTGAGTCAACTGCTCATCTGAGAGCTGATAGATCATGCAGGGAATGTAATTCCATTTCAGTTCAATCTGTAAGAACTGCTCCATAACCTGCTTCACTCTCCATGTTTCCCCTCAGTTCCTATATCTTACCTGTCTCGTTTTATCCTAAAGTGGGTAATTATTATCAGGATGAGTCCACTACTTTACATAAGACATGTTTGCATAAGAGATGTTTTACGTGAATCGTTAATATTTAATATTTAAAAGCAGTCTGTCGTCTGCTTGGTATTAATAAGATTAGCTGAGCAGAAACAGATACAAACATGTTCAAGCTACTGCCGGGGACTGTAATTTCTAATCGGAGGATGTGTGTTTAATAAAATTCAGAATAGGGTATAAATGCCAGGTTTGTTAAATGTACATCAAGTCAGGGTAGTTTTCTTTTTAATGTCTTTCTCTTTTAGACTTTTAGATTTTAGTACTGATCCACAGAAAGTAGTATGTACAAATAATGTGTGCTGATTAGGGATGGGTATCATTAAGGTTTTGACAGTATTACTACTCTTACTGATAGTGCGTAACGATCCTGTACTTTAACGGTATTCTTATTGGTACTTTGTGTGGTGTTTTTTTGTTGTTGTTGTTGTTGTTTTTTTTGTTTTTTATGAAAAAAAACAATTGAGAAGAGAATTAACATTGCTTTATTTTTTTAAAAATAAGATTATTATTATACATCTATTTGTAAATGCACCAGATTGAAGGCATTTTTATAAATACTCTAAAGAGTTATATATAGGCTATTTGTAAAGTAACTGAAGGTGATGTGCATTTAATTGCCCAAATGTTTACATACTGATTTATTTCTTTATTTGGGATTTTAATAACAGGTAGAAAGTATGTTGAATGCGTAATGTGTTTCACCAAAATGAAATCAACATCATTTCAACGTAAATTAAGCAAAGCAATTATTGTGATTTTACATTTATTTTATATGACGTGAAGAGCGTTGATTCAACATGACTTTAATGAGCAAAAAGATGTTGGATCAATCTCAGACATGGACATTGTTTCGATGCCGCGAGAGACCTCGATTATGCGATGATTATATGTCATTGTTGGTAAGGCTGCTAGCATACAAAACTGACATAGATGGGGCAAACAGACACGAGCTAGCTAGCCAGTCAAAAACTTTGCATTTCTCTGTCTGTACATAATGCACTTTTGAAAGATGCTTTGACAGATTGCTTGTGTTTTTGCCCTTACAAGCAAAAATCTTGTTGCATTTGTGGCAACGAGCGTTGTCTGCATCAAGTATAGTGAAGTGTAACAACACTTTTGAAGGTTTGGTTCTCTTCAATATTGTTACTCTGTGTATTAAATGGGAGCTTTCGTGTTGCGTGTGACAGACGGCCTCCGCGCACGAGAGATCTCACTTCTGGATTGCGAGTAATGAAAATGCAGATGAATGTCTTAATATTATCGCAAATTATAAATGGTTGGTGAGATAAAATGTGCAAGATAACATTTATAATAAATAATAATAAATAAATAAATAAATAAATAGGAAATACATTTATTTAATTTCTCCAGTATTGAAAGCAAAACCGATAACCTTATCGATACTACGGTCTTTCATAATTTAGCACAAGACCAGTTTAATACCGGGTTTCGGTACTCATCCCTAGTGCTGAAGTATACTAGCAGCATATATTGCAGAAACCATTTCATATAAATGTCACGCCCTCCAGGATTTAGCAATTTTGCAATTGTAGAAATTAACATGAAAACAAGCAAACTGTGCAATATTCAGAGGAGCTTGCAATTTTTCAAAATTACTGCAGATTTTCCACAGATTTGGTCCAAGACACATCATCACAACGTGCATTCAGCCAAAGCCCTCTTAGATTCACATGCATCCACATGAGTACAGCTAAAAGGTCTCATTTACCAACAAACATCACTGTGAAAGACAATTATGTGCAATTGCAATTTCACCAATTCAAGTAGTTTTCCGCAAAAAAAATCACAAAAAATTCTGCAAATTACATCGCAAATTTTGAAAAAAGCCACAGCAAAATCAAGCATTTATAATATATGCAATATAACAATAATTATTAATAAAGGAGATGTTTCTAAAGAGCGCAAGGTTTGTTATTTTTAATAATGATCCATGATCATGATCATGATGTTGAAATGTTTTACACGTTTTAGATAAAGCAACCACTCAAGCTCATGAGGCATAAGGCAGTGTACACCCTGGATGGGGTGCCAATCCATCGCAGGACACACTCACATATACACTCCCACACCCATTCATACACTACGAACACTTTGGACATGCCAATCAGCCTACCACGCATAGCTTTGGACTGGGGGAGGAAACCGGAGTACCTGGAGGAAACCCCCGCAGCACGGGGAGAACACGCAAACTCAGCACACACAGGGCTGTGGCGGGAATCAAACCCCCAACCCTGGAGATGTGAGACCACCGTACAACTATTACAGTATAACTATTAGTGTGAAAATAAAATTAATGATTCTCAGCCAAGTACTAAGAGCTAGAATGTAATTAAGGAGTGAGGTACACCTATATTACATTTACAATCATTTATTTTAAAATAAATGATATTTGCAAGAGTAGTTTTGAACTGTTTTTTTTTTTTTAAATGTATTGATTTCGCCCATATGAAACTGCCTGATGTACACACACTCATGCAAGAATCAGCCAAAATATGAGAATTAATATAACTACAAATAATTGAATAGAAATATGCATCCTTTATACTTGATAACTGAAAAGTTGGACTACGTTTCAACCTAGGCATGACAATTATGTCAATACCATACAGAAACTGACAATAAAACAGTTTGACATTTTTCCACATAGTGCATAATGTTTTATTACTAATGACCCTGTCCTTATAAAACATTTTATTTTACAAGTTCTCATTTCTGAAACTCTATATCCCCATCCTATTCATGATTACAAATCTTTCTGCTATGTAATAAAGATCAAGATCCTAAACGAGACTAGAGCTGCAACATCTAATCGATAAAATCGATAATAATCGATTATGAATACCGTTGTCAACGAATCTCATTATCGATTAGTTGGCCTGCATGCAGCACGGGGTACATTTACTCCCCACGTTACTTCTGTTCCGAAAACACACTTCGGAGAGTAAATACTAAAGTTGTGTCCCAAATGACGTACTATACACTTATACTTATTGTAGAGACTACAGTTTACAGACTAAGTTGACAATGTTTTGTATTGACACTTTATGTAGTCCTTGGACCGTGCCACTGTATTATGAAATAGTATACAATTTACATGGAGAAATGTTAATACAACCCTTTTGATTTGACTTAAAGATTGAGTAAATAACTAAAACAAGGATGTTCTAGGTATCTGACCTAATATTGATGTAACACTTCATATACTGACCTCATATTGATGTAACACTGGTACCTTATTAAAAGGGCCAAACTTGATCAATGAGATAATTATAGATAGGTAAAAATCAACTTCAATCTGAGAGTCAATTCAGGCTAATTATATTTGCATACAATGTTAAGAAATCACAAAAAATTAAGCTCCACCGTTGTTCTATATGATCGATGTTCTTTCTGCCAAGTGTAATTTGAAAATAAAGAATAAAGTAACTAAATTAATAAATAGGCTTGACCGCATAATAAATATAGGTAATGGCTGATTGGTACATAATAGATAATAGATAACAGCTAATAGTAATGATACATTTGATCAAGCAGAAAGGATCATAAAAAAACATTAATTTATACATTTGTCCTTGTTATAATCAATAATTGCTCTCAGTTCTTTGTATTATAGCAATTGTGTAAAGACAGTCACCATAACACTTACAACATACAGTACATCAGTGGATCAGGTTAGAAACGTTCTGTAGTTATGATTGTGAGGAAGTCTAGGTGAGAACTTCTAGGTCACTGTGTCTAGTGGGAGACTAGAATTCTTCAATTATGGGTACAGTGCAGTGACCTGTAGGTCTCATATCATTGAACCTGTGAATCACAAAGGACAACAAGGCTGACGTGTGTTTGTTTTATGTATAATGAAAGCCTACGGGGAAGATCTCTGACAGCAAACACTGATAAGATATGAGTGCATGCTTTGCTGATAGCATACACATACTTTTATACACACACACACACACACACACACACACATTTCAAGACATGGGATTATATATGCAAAGTACAAATAGTATGTATATGTATGTAACTATCTATATGTAAAACACATTTTCTATCATGGTTGTATTTGTTCAGTCCAAATAATGCATACATATTCATTCACATCACTGGAATGTAATTCTAATCCTAACCTTTACCTCAGTAACTTCAAACAGATGTGTTTTATCCTTACAGGTTTGCAAAAACAAGAACCTAACATTTAAGAGAAAAAAATTAGGCAAGATAAGCAAGATAAGAACAATGTAGGTTATCCCTATTTTATTTGCTTGCTTGTTTGTTTTGTTTTCCTACATAGTCAGGGCATTTTTGTCCTGACAATTCACTAACACAGACACTCAAGCTTCTTGGTCATCTTAATGGAAAGCAGGATTTGTTCTCAGCCCTGGGGAAGACCATCAGAGGGAAAGCCCAGCCGTCTTACAGTAATTACATCAATAAGTCCCACCAGGACCAGACTAGAAAGGCACACTCGTGTGCATATATATATATATATATATATATATATATATATATATATATATATATATATATATATATATATATATTCAATTCAATTCAATTTTATTTGTATAGCGCTTTTTACAATAGACATTGTCTCAAAGCAGCTTTACAGAAATATCAACATGGTATACAGATATTAAAGGTGTGAATTTATCCCAACTGAGCAAGCCACTGAGTGGCGACGGTGGCAAGGAAAAACTCCCTAAGATGTTTTAAGAGGAAGAAACCTTGAGAGGAACCCGACTCAGAAGGGAACCCATCCTCATCTGGGTAACAACAGTTAGTGTGAAAAAGTTCATTATGGATTTATATGAAGTCTGTATGGCCTTAGGAGCAGATGTAGTCCCAGCAGTCTGGAATTAAAGAAGATTTGAGCTCCATCCAGAGGCAGAAAGGATCTGGATCTCTAGTATCTCCATAAATTCGTGTGGGGCTCGGCAAAAGGAGAGAAGGAGAAAAAAGATTATTATGACTGCGAAGTAGTAGAACAGAATCTAGGGTAGGCTTGAGTAAACAAATACGTTTTAAGCCTAGACTTAAACACTGAGACTGTGTCTGAGTCCCGAACACTAATAGGAAGACTGTTCCATAACTGTGGGGCTCTATAAGCGAAAGCTCTCCCCCCTGCTGTAGCCTTCACTATTCGAGGTACCGTCAAATAGCCTGCATCTTTTGATCTAAGTAGGTGTGGCGGATCATATAAAACCAAAAGGTCGCTTAGATATTGTGGCGCAAGACCGTTTAGTGCTTTATTGGTTAATAAAAGTATTTTATAGTTAATGCGAGATTTTACTGGGAGCCAATGCAGTATTGATAATATCGGTGTCATATGGTCGTATCTTCTAGTTCTTGTTAGGACTCTAGCAGCTGCATTCTGGACTAACTGGAGCTTATTTATATTCCTACTGGAACATCCAGACAGTAAGACATTACAGTAATCTAATCTAGAGGTGACGAATGCATGAACTAGTATTTCCGCATCATGTAGTGACAATATGTTTCTTATTTTAGAAATATTTCTGAGATGAAAGAAAGCTATCCTAGTAATATTATCTACATGAGCATCAAATGATAGGCTGGAGTCAATAATCACTCCAAGGTCTTTAACTGCTGTACATGATGAAACAGAAAGACCATCCAGAGTAACCATGTGATCAGAAAGATTACTTCTAGCTACACGTGGGCCTAATAAAAGTATTTCTGTTTTATCAGAATTAAGTAGAAGGAAATTAGTTAACATCCAATGTCTAATGTCCTTTACACAATCCTCAACTTTACTAAGCTTCTGTCTGTCCTCTGGCTTCGCTGAAACATACAACTGTGTATCATCAGCATAACAGTGGAAGCTAATTCCATGTTTACGAATAATTTGACCTAGGGGTAGCATATATAAAGTAAAGAGCAGTGGGCCTAAAACAGAACCCTGTGGAACTCCAAAAGTAAACTCAATACGCATGGAGAAATCACCATTTACATCTACGAACTGATAACGATCGGTCAGATAAGACCTGAGCCAGGAGAGGACTGTTCCCTTAATACCAACAACATTTTCTAATCTATCAAGGAGAATAGTGTGATCTATAGTATCAAAAGCTGCACTAAGGTCGAGTAACACAAGCAGCGAGACACAGCCCTGATCGTAGGTCAGTAGAAGGTCATTTACTACTTTAACTAACGCTGTCTCTGTGCTATGATGAGGTCTAAATCCTGACTAATACATTTCATGAATGTTATTCCTATCTAAGTACGAGCATAACTGCTTTGCTACAACCTTTTCTAAAATCTTAGAGATGAAGGGGAGATTTGATATTGATCTATAGCTGGACAATTGAGACGGGTCAAGATCAGGTTTTTTAATCAAGGGTTTAATAACTGCTAATTTAAGTGATTTAGGTACATAGCCAGTGCTTAGGGAAGAATTGATTATATTTAAAAGTGATTCAATTACTCCTGGACAAATCTGTTTAAACAAACATGTAGGTACAGGATCTAGTATGCAAGTTGATGAATTGGCTGAAGAGATTAATGTAGCTAGTTCGGTCTCTCTAAGCGGAGCAAAACACTCTAAACATTGATCTAATATTGCTACATTGTCATGTAATGGGTTTGTTACAGTACTGTCCGGTTTTAATTTAATGGCCTGTATTTCACGTCTAATATTTTCAACCTTATCAATGAAAAATTTCATGAAATCTTCACTGCTATGTAATGATTGAGTGTTTCTTTCTGTAGTGGTTTTATTCCTAGTTAATTTTGCTACTGTGTTGAAAAGGAATCTAGTATTGTTTTTGTTGTCTCCTATTAAGGTGGAGAAATGGATTTTTCTAGCATCGCCAAGAGATTTCCTATATTTCCTTAGGCTCTCCTTCCATGCTGTTTGAAATATCACCAGTTTGGTTTGATGCCATTTACGTTCTAATTGTCGAGTTGTCTGTTTTAAGGTTCGCGTTTGATTGTTATACCAGGGTGCTAATTTTTTCTCTCTAATTATTTTCCTTTTGAGTGGAGCCACTCTATCTAGCATGTAGCAGAGTGTTGACTCCAAGCTTTCAGTCGCCTGATCGAGTTCTATGGATCTGACGGTGATCCAAATCTAATTGATGTTTCTGCAAGGTTATTTATGAAGCTCGGTGCAGTATATATATACTATATATATATATATATATATATATATATATATATATATATATATATATATATATATATATATATATATATGTATGTATGTATGTATATATAGGTGTGTGCGTGTCATTCTGTGGATAACCTACATGCATGTGAAAGCCTGTTTGAAAAGGTGTAGTAAAAGACAAATTCTTCTCGTATTCAGGGTTCCAACGTCATCCCAAAGCCTGTGCAATTTCTCATAGTAACATGGTGAAATGGAATCCGTTGCTGACATATAGAACCAACAAGATGGGTTACATTAAAAATGTGGCCAAGCACTTTAAATTTGTGAAAGTATAGTAATGGGTCAAATCACTCTACTTTCAAACAGTAACTATGCAAAGTGTACACTTGTATGCAAACCTGATATCATGAGGTAGCCAAACAAATTCAAAAGATGGAATTGGTGGATTTTGTTGCAAATAAAGTAAATTAGGGAAGTTACAGACAAAAATATATCAGCGAGTCCTGCTAATTTTATTAGTGAGAGAGCAAGCTGTGATAACCACAGAAACAATAACACTTAGTGTTATTAAACATATCAGTCAAACACTGGTACATAAGGATCAGTTTTTGCCATTGATATCCTAATGAATATGATGACTGTATTGTAGATCAGAAATCTTAGATAAGAATAGGAGAGAATGGGAGAGATTCAATCACATGCACTGGTTTCTGATGGTGGAATCAACTTCCCTATCAGTCACTGGCTGTCTTCAAATGAAGACTGGAAACCCACTTCTTCACTAAGAACTCAACTAATACGCTTTTGCGTTGGGGGTTTAAATCCTGCCTCTGCCCTGTGTACACAGTGTTTGCATGTTCTCCCTGTGCCCCGGGGGTTTCCTCTGGGTACTCCAGTTTCCTCCCCCAGTCCAAGGACATGCATTATAGGCTGATTGGCATTTCCAAATTATCCATATTGTGTGAATGTGTGTGTGATTGTGTGCTGCGATGGCTTGGCACCCCATCCAGGGTGTCTCCTGCCTTGTGCCCCGAGTTCCCTGGGATAAGCTCCATGCCCCCTGCAACCCTATGTAGGATAAGTGGTATGGAGGATGGATGGGTGGATGGGTGGATGGATGAGTTACATGTTTTACAAAGTTGACTATTGATTATGTGACTAATAAAATGATGATTTCATTGTTACATCAAGGTATGATTACTCTGGACAGAGAGCCTTAAAAAGTCTTTAAAAAAATCTGATGTGAGTGACTTACATGGAGTGCTTTCCCCACCAGAAAAAACATATTAAGACCTTTGAATTATAAGTTTCTACTGCTTATGTCATATAATTTCAGAGTCTTGGAATGAATGGAAAAGAATGCCACTGAATATCAGCTCTGTGGTAGCCTACTACTGTAAAAATATATTTTTGCATAAAGTACTATTTCACACACACACACACACACACACACACACACACACACACACACACACACAGAGAGAGAGAGAGAGAGAGAGAGAGAGAGAGAGCTATTCTATTAAACATGAATTGTTATGTTGAGTAATGGCTACTCCGATATTTAAAGTGAATGCTGGTGAACACAAAAGGCAATACCACTCTGTAGAGCTGTAGAGTTACACCTAGCTTGTGAATATGATATGTAATTCGCCCCTGTATGACAATGTCTCTCTCTTTCTCTCTCATTGTATTTCTCTTGCTCCCTAAATCCCTCATCCACTTTTCTTCTCTTTCAACGGTTAGTTAGTGATTACATGCACTCCGTGCAGTATAGATCCTACTCTTCAGATGCAGGAGCAGTAAGTGAAAGAAAGATGTTATCATCAGTTTCTTTCCTTTCCCTGACACCACGACTGCTTCGTCAAATGGCAACCATAGCAGCTGTTCATCTGAAACAGAGGACACACTGATGGCTTCCAGCATGCCTGTCTTGGCATCTCATTCCCTCTCCCTCTCTCTTTTTCTCCACTCGGATTTTAAGTAGACATATTGCTGTGTTAGGCATCAAAGTTTGTTTTCACACACACACGTCCCACACTGTGCGAGTCTCTGCACAGCATATTTCTGTAAGATTACAAGCTCTATGAACTACTAGAAAACAGAACCCCCCCACCCCAACATCTCACCCCCATACAAAATCGTATGCCTCTCTAGAAGATAGCATTTGTTTATTGAATCTAGCACAAGTTATAAATAATTGACTGGCACTTAAGATGGCACAGATTAGGTATTAATTATACAGGTTCCATATGCAGAGTGGCAACCAGATGATGTGACACAGCTATCTAATGAAATCATAATGTACAGTGTCCGTACCAGAGCTGAAACCCAAAAAATAAAGATGTCAGATATGAAGTATACACATTAAAGGTGTATATTTGTATTTGCAAATATCAGTATCCATTCATCAATTTTCTATATCACTTATACTACACATGGTCGCGGGAAGCCTGGAGCCTATCCCAGGGGACTCTGGGATCAAGACAAGGGACACCCTGGATGGGGTGTTAACCAATCGCAGGGCACACTCACACACATACTCGCACACCCATACACACACTACGGAAATCTAAAGATGCCAATCAGCTTGCAACGCATGTCTTTTTGCACTTGGGGTTTACAGATATGAATTGGGGTGCACTATTCTTTTTCTTCTTTTTTTTCAGAAAGCTTGCCAGGTCTACTTGAGACTAGAAGTGTATATCGTGGCAGGTTTTCCTTTCATGCAGGTGCAAATAAGGAGTCATATATGAAGTTGTAGGACAAACAAAGGCTACAGTCATTAACATAAATGTACAATGTTCATTCATTCATCCTTAGTAAGAAGTTACAGGCTATGATGATAGTGCTGGCATTCCTACCTCTGTGTTTTTCCCCCAGAGTTTTAGGACATGCCTACTTTGGATTTAAATCTGAGTACAGATACGAATGTTTGGAGCACTAAACAGCTACAGACACAGATTGTGACATTGTTTGACAGCCTTAAAACATGCATATATATTCATTAAAATTAATGTACAAAACCATTTCTTTGTGATTACTGAGGTTAAGGTTTAAGAGTGTAGAAATTTGTATTACATATAGGTAGTTACATAAATGTACATACTATTTGTACTGTGCATATATAATCATGTCTTGAAATGCATATGTGTGTGTGTGTGGAGAATGTATGTGTATGCTAATATCAATATCTGTATCTGTACTCAGTTTTAAGCACAAAGTAGGCATGGGCTAAACTGTCACTGTATTTTTTGTTTGTTTGTTTGCTTGTTTGTTTTGCTTTGTCTCTGGAAAACCCTTAAAAGGAACACAGCATCAGAAATGCCAGCACATGGCATTTCTGTTGTATCCCAGTGCATAGATCTACTCTCAACCAGATCAACTTTTCTGGAATGCTTTCTAAAAAAAAAACTCACCTCTTAGTGCTCCTTCTATTCATATCTATATTTGTATCAATTTACAACACATTATCTGTTCAGTCTGGCTAATGAATTTGTATTCAGTTACATTAATACACACAAGCTCTGAAAGAGGCTAAATTCAACACTTCAACACAGGTGTATTCCTCAAATCATTCCCCTTCCATCTGTTAATAAATTAGATATAGCATGATCAGTTGGACAATAGGCCTAGTCCCCTGCATAAAATTAAAGTATGAAAGTGAATCAGGGAACATGGTCACTCTCTCTCTCTTTCTCTCTCTCTCTCTCACACACACACACACACACACACACACACACACTCAGTACAGCTCAGAGGCATCAACTGTAATCTGTTCAAATGAATATCATACCCGCAGGCACTTAGCGCGGGCGTGAGAGCAGCATAGATAGATAACAAGGGTGGGAGGGAGGAAAAGATACCCATGCCATGCCAGCTTAACCAACCCACATTTGAAAGAAAAAAAGGGCGGGGGGCATAAAAAAAGAGAAAAAGAGAAGGATCTAGTTTACAAAGCATGCCATGGGAATCACCATGGCAACTGTGCACTGCTCTGTTTTCTATATAATTCATATTGCTATGTCTTTCTATCACTGCAAAAAAGTGAAGGCCAGCATGCGTGATGTAACAAACTCACACGCATGCACACACACACACCTAGCCACTTTTTATGTAAAGCCTGAAGAGAATGTGATCACAGAGGTAGAGAGGAACAGCAAGAGCAGAAGAGTGTGTGTTTGAAGGGCTAGCTGACCCGGAATAATCAGGATTTGTGAGCCCGGAGTCAGCAGTGCTCAAGCATCTGAACTAAATGGCGCAGAGCTGCTGAGAGATCAACACATTAGGAAAGGAGCTTTAGAGCGCCGGCTCCATTTTCCATCCGACTGCTCAGCATCACATTAAAGACACGGGCATGGATTAAAGCACCAAATCTCCCATTGCATGGCCTACACTACAGTGTGTGTGTGTGTGTGTGTGTGTGTGTGTGTGTGTGTGTGTGAGAGAGAGAGAGAGTGAAAGAGAGAGAGAGAGAGAGAGAGAGAGAGAGAGAGCAACCACATTATTAATGAACTAACAGAAAGGGAGAGGGAAAGATAAGCAGGGGAGAAAAAATATGGAGCAAGATGAAGGAGAATGAAGGAGAATGCATCTTAATGCTGAGGAAACGTTATGCAAGGAGGAATAGCAGGCGGGAGGTGGGTGTAGGAGGATGTTGCATTGTGAGCTTTGGCTCTATGAAAAGGATCGAGAATAAACATCAGGAATGTGCTAATAATTTATATTATAAACTGTGATATCCACCATGCATACATATTATGGACAATTCCTATTAAGATAAAAGTCTTAAAATCTTTCACAGATGCATCCATGATGGTGCAATTAGTCACAAAATGTTCCCCATCATAATAATCATAATTATTTGAACTCAAATTGCAACAGAGGTTGCAATTAATCAATTCCACAATCGTGAACATTTTATATAAATACACTGTATAGTGATACTGTAATAAGCCTGTAATTTGTCTTGCAGCAGAACTGCTGCCAGAGCTGCTGTTTTAGAAAATTGATCAACACCTTCTGAGAATTTTACAGCACTGTGGTGTAATTTCATTTCAATTTCAATTCGTTTCTGGTAATACATCATCAAATTGTAGCATCATCATATATTAATCATTCTTCTCAGTCAAAGGATTCTGTCTACATGGAACAAAAGTAATAATTACTGGATTCATGTAGCCACCAATTCAAATATGCTGTAGATTTAGGAAATTAGTGCATTATTTATTTTCATCTAATTTGCTATAGTACTTTTTTTTACATTCTTTATTGTTCAGTAACCAATTTGGGTATCCCAGTAGTACATTTAATATATTCTTTGATTTTTGCACTCATCTGAAAAGAAAAACTGACCTACAGGTTCATTAATTACAAGAGACTGTGTATATGCAGTGTTACATACTGCTATGGTTATATTTTCAAAGTGAACAGAAAAGACAAATAAGTCACAATTATGTGTATGCCAATCATCAACAACTATAACAATCATACCAAGCTCTTCTAATTTCTGAATAAAAACATAAACCTACTCCCACACATGGAATTTATAAACTATCTCGATTAGCTCACATTAAACTAATCTCATGGGTTTTATCCAAGCTATGTCGCATATATCCACTGAAGCTGACATTTAAATTTAGGTATGGAGTGTGGTATGAAATCAAACTGAAAAGCGCAGTGAGGGCTAAACTGGGCATGGCTAACATTTCACATGGTTGTCATTTATTTTGCATTCACCAGCCACGACTCAGGGCATAACTGACTGCATTTAGCCCTACAGTCTGTCCTGACTTTTAGACAGCACTTTGGACTCATTTTCTTTCCAGCTGACACACAAACACACACACCAATTCTCTGCAGCTGCTGCCTGGCACTGTTCATGTTTGGTCACTGGGATATGGGCAACTTTCCTGAAGCAATACCAACTCATTGCCAATGAACGGCTGAGAACAAAATGCTGAGAATGGTCCAATATGTTGAAGATTCTTTCTGTGCTCCTCAGAGAGAGAGAGAGAGAGAGAGAGAGAGAGAGAGAGAGAGAGAGAGAGAGAGAGAGAGAGAGAGAGAAATAGAGAAATCCTAGTTTTCTTGTAGACTCAAGAGATGTTAACACTGAGATGTAACCATTCATGATGTGCATTTTATGAAGCCAGATGTCAGTAGAGAAATCCCATCAATAGTAATTATGTGCCTTTAATACTGTTTGTGAGCTTCACCTTCATAGAACTGTGGATTGCACTTGACAATCTCAATGAACAAGATATGCAATATGGATCTATTTCATCTAGTCAGCCAGCTGGATCAAAAGTGCTATGGATTTATGAAAAGCTCTTTTTTAGGGTGACATGCTCCTTTTTCAGGTTAGAAACAACCCTGTTTGTCCCAAATGCTCCCTTTTCAGGTCAAACAGAATCTCCTCATGGAAAAACCTCACTGTTTTGAAATTTTTTATTTCATTTTTTTTTTTTTTTTTAATCCAAATAGAAGAGACAGGTGATGGGCTGTCAGTTAGTCACCCAGAGATATCTGTCAGCCATTTTGGAATTCTTTTAGAACTTTGCTTCTATATTTACCCAAAATATCCCAAAACTCAGTGTTTGTTATTATCATCCTATGCTTGTCGGTCCTAACTACACTCAATTCATTATTATTGTTCATGGGCAAGTGTAGCACGCCCCCCGTCCAACTGGCGGTGCTGCAGTAAGTTTTTTATATAAGAGATGGTCAGAGATGTGCTGTTATTCATCCCCTTGTAATGGCAGTCTTTTCTTCGCGGCTCACTGTTACCCTCGCAGTCTCTCAATAGCACATCGTCTCCCCCTACTGTACGTTCAGGGCATTTCACGTCATCAGTCCAGCATTCGTATAACAATCGTAAACAAAATGATAAACACAATAAAATAATCAAATACATGGAAAAAAATCATTATTCCTGTGACTATACATAAGCAATTAAACAAGCAATTGAACAAGACTGTAATCATATCTTAAGTTACGAGAAAAAAAAATTCAGTGTAATCCTCTAAACTAGTTGTGTGAATTTCATTAACAGCTAAGCTATTGTGCGCTATCAGTGCATACTTAAACAGCAGCTGGAAGGACTGAGTTATTTTTGCTATGTGTATTAGGTTGGTGGAGTTAGGCGCAGATCTGATTAAAGACTCAGTAAAGACATAAAGAGAAAGGTGGACGTTGCATATGTAAAGCCACTTACCATAAGCCATAAGAACAGGTATGAACTTTGTTGTATAGTGTGGAGTTCTAATAACCTGACTGTCAGAACTCTGGCATTAGAGACAATACAAGTATAAAATTTTCCCATTATCAGTTGTATAGTGTAGGCAATAATATACTTGTGTAGAAAAAGTAATTACTTTCTGGAAAATGACTGAAGTAAAGATTTCAAATAACCTATGAGATATCTGCGCAAGTAAAAGTTTTAAAAGTATCTGCTACATACAGTATTTATTATGTTTGCATTATTGTTGTGGAATTCAGTCTACTATTGTACACTTTTTGGGGTTTAATTTTATACAAAAAAAAGCTCCTTTGTTCATCCTTTAATATTCACTTTCTACAACAGCCATGCAACATAATTGCAGTGGTAAGTAAAATGTGCTATTTTCCAGGCTGGAAATTGCTTCTGCACACAAAGAGGTCTTTAATATGTTTAATAAATGCTCCACCATATTGTACGAGCTGCAAAGGTGCATTTTCTTACATCCAAATATTACCTTTTCCGCTAAACATTATTAGTCTCTGATAGCCAACACACTAAGGCATTGCTCCTAATGAATGCTGGCTGCTGTTACAAGAGCTATTGTTTGAATTTGTTGATGCCACCAGATTTACCCCTGGCTGCTCTGAGTTTGAATGTACAATTATGGCTTTATTGGAATTACAAAAGATCATGTGTGCTTAAGCTCTTATCCGAAGTGACAAAGCAAACAGCGCTCAGGCAGCTAGAGGAAAAGAATATGGTACTCACCGAGTCAGTGTGCCATGCAGAGCCACCAGGATCACTTTAAACCTAATTTTTTAGCTCAAGGCTCTCGGATTAAGTCCTGAAAGTGTGGAACATCACACAGTTCAGTGTCTCTCACTGCTCAAACACGGCTGGTAAATCAACTGGTTTAAACTGGGAACTGACTGACTTTAAACTGAGCTGAATTGGGTGCTATAAAATAAAAGAAAACACACAGAGCCAAATGTGAGGTGTGTAGAAAATCCTTTGTGGAGGTACAGAGGCTTGCCAATGTATCCACTTGGATTTTTCCACATATTGTAGCATTATAGTGAAGCATGATGGTGGTAGCATCATGTTGACAGTTACCCTTGGCCTCTTGATTGCTTTTCTGACTAATCCCCACATTACCTGGTCAACTTGTATGACAAGGTAAACATAAAACTGTTGAGCAAAAATGTAGGTAAAAGAAAAATTTACACCAATCATCCTGTACAAAAGTTCACACCCACCTGGCTCTTAATGTAGTGTCTTGCCTTCTTGAGCATCAGTGAATGTTTGCACCTGTTGTAATAGTTGTGTCTGAATAGTCTGGCTATGTCTTCATTTTTGCTCAACATTTTATGTTTAATTGCTAGTTAACTTTCTGGCATGTCACTGTTTTTTCAGTGTTTCCACATCACTAGGAATGTTAGTAAGTGTTTGTCTGATTTTTAACTCGTGTCTGATGTTTAAAAAGCAGGCCACCATTTCATTTTTAAATCTTGCCAAATAATTTGAAGGACACGCAGCACCTGGAAATATATATTTTTTATTTTGTGATACCATTATTTATACGAGTTTATACTACAACATTGAATTAATATTCTATAACAATTTTAATTTACAATACGTTTTCTATAACAGCAACTCTGACAATAGTGCTGCAATTCATATCACATGTTTATGTTAATGTGCTCGTTCCGATGTATTATCCTTACTATAATAAAAGTTCACTCACAGGGACTTGTCAGGTGGATGTGCCACATAATTTAAGGCTAAAAATAACATAGAAAAATGTGTTGTTATTTAACAAAGAAAAACTTATAACCATTGATATGATGAAGCTTTCTACAATGAGATATTTGTTAATTTGTGGAAAGAAACTTCAGTCACAGCACTTTTGACAGTTTTCCAACAGTTTACAAAGATGGGAAGCCTTCAGGACAGAGTAGTTTGAGCTTTCCAGTTCCTCTGTAACATGACAAGCTGCAATTTAACCTCAAGATAGAAGAAGAAAAAAAAACAACTGTTTATAGCTGCTAAAGGAACTGATAACAGGAACATATAACAGGAACTAACTTACACAACATTAAACATTACTATGAATGGGTAAAAAGTACAATGTGTGGTTCATTATGAATGAAGGCATAAGAGGAGTAAAAGCATTTTACAATAGGAAAACAACCAGTAATGCAAAGCAGAGGGTTGTGACCACTCTAAGATTAATTATTTTCCTATTACAGAACATGCTGAAGTGTTTATTTCTTTAATAGCATCCGATTGCTTTATTATCATCCCTGTAGTCTGGACTAAGCTTAATACACATGGTCTCTAGTGAACCCATTCAGATATTCACTGATGACTGCGTATATTCTCATTGGCAAACACTAATTCTATTCTTTTATCTGTAAATACGTTGAACCATTATACCCATATAGGAATACTGACAGTCTGTCTTACTGTCATACACAGCCAGTAATTACCTTCTTAAATTATATTATTAATGTACGGCTAAATTGTAATTAGCAACAGGCTAACTTGAAGCTAGCCTTACCCTGTCAACTACCATTCATGCTTTATTACAATGACTCATAGTCTCGTCATTACAGGACACGATGTAGCAGGCAGCTATTTAACGGATGTCCCACTCACTATTTATGCAACATCTCTAAAGCATCATACGCTTTATTAAACCTGTCTAGGATGCTGTAGTACTTTATTTCTTACTAGATATATGTGATGTTTTATTACTGTGTAACAAATTTGATGCTCTTCACAAGGACTGAAAGAAATAATTGGCATTACTAATTTAGCATTTCTAATTTCTGAATAGACCTCCAGTTGACATTGAGTTAATGACTCACAAATGGCCCAATTGTTAGTGTTTATCAATGAGGAAATACAATACACTTCTACAGTAAGTGTTTAGACTGAAAAGTTAGTTGTGGTACACTTAACATTCATAACGTTTAACAGCTTTAACAACTGGAATGTCTAAAATTTGTTAGCTTAAACAAAAGTAAAAAGCTCATCCTGTGATCTTGCTCATACGTAATTGTGAAATAAAACAGCATCAAACATAATGCTGACTAAAATACTGCAACGGAGGGAGATATAATGTACATATGCTAGGTTTAATAAATCTTGTCTAAAGTGAAATTATCTAAAGCATTTTCCCACTGTTTTATATGTGAATAGCAAATTTCATTCAATTAAATTTGACTAGATATTATAGGGTTATATTTTTTTAATAGTCAAAAGTCATAAGTTGTTCAGACGCAAGAAAGTGTTATTATATTGTTAAGGAAAATATTTTAGTTTTTAGGGTCAATACAAGTCAATATCACAATGTGATAAAGCAAAAATTTCATCTTTTAACCCCTTCTTTCAGTTTATTTAGAAATATTGGCCATATCAAAATATGGAAACCTCATTTTAGAAATCAGGCATTAGTACAAACCCTGTTGTTATTTATTAATTATTAAGTCAATACATGCACTGTACATCATCATATTAACACATCAAGAGTAATAACCAGGCACCTATCAAAGCATAAAACTACTTCCGCAATTAGATGAATGCATTGATTAATAATGAATTGCCAAAGCCTTGTGAAAACCCTTATTACAATCACTATCTTGTGAATTCCCAAATAAGCCAAAAATCGGACTAGTTTGTTTGTTGTTACGTAAAATATCCTCTTTTAGACTTATGTACATGTGAACACATATACAAGCCTTCATACAGTCACACCTACACACAGACACACACAAGCGCATACAGAGTACAGCAGTGGCCTGCAGGCTTGGAATCAGCTGTTATAAGGGGTGAATAGAGGAATACTGCATCAGAACTGATGGGACATCCTGGTTCCTTCTGAGTAAAATTTACTGATAAAAACAAGCAACAGCCGCAGGCACTTGAATGGCCCAGTAACAAATCCCCTCACACAACTGTCCTTAAATCTCCTGAAGTAAATACTCCCACACTCACACACATGCAAATGCCAGAGTAGAAAACTCAGTGAATGGCAAAGCTATTAAAACCCACCAATTCACTCGCCTCCAGCAGATCCCACTAATAATAAACAATGATCACTGGTTTGCATCATATCTGCAATTAAAATATCTGGTCCTGTTGGACTACAAGGAAAAAGCCCACAGAGACCATTCACAATCAGCTAGGAAACTTTTTCACTTCCTTTCCACATGAGTTGAGAGCGTAAGGAGGACAGCAAGCCCAGGAGGACACCAGGATAAGTTGAAGTAGCAGTGTGATGGATAAATCTGAGGCTTTTTAGAAGCAGTATTGATTGAACAAAAGCTCCAACATGAATCGGTATATGTAGACTCCCTCAGCCCTATTAAAGACTTCATACAGGAAGGCTGAGGGCGCCCCTCAGTCACTATGACTCATCCACACCATTGCTTTCTGACGCACTCGGGACAATGTTCCCGTGTCTTTACATTTATGGCTCCCACAAGGCAACTTGTATGACACGTTATGATTTAACAGTAGGGGCGTTCAGAAAACAAGAACAACAGTAGTAGGTGAATGCAAGTATAAGAATTAAAGGGACACACCAACCAAAATGTTTAAAAAATACTATCTTTTGGCTGTTGTCTACTCAAGTCTTTTACTGGTGACAGAGTTGCTTCATACTGGGAGTACATTTAGAAAAACTTTAACCATGTAGGATTATTGCTGGTATTTTTATTTATTTATTTATTTTTTTGGTAACTGCCTCAGATTTAAGGTGCATTAAAGGACAAATGGTGGAGAAGGACATGTAAAGGGAAAGTGGGTTCAGGCAATAAAAGCTCACATTCAATCAATCAATCAATCAATATCTATTTATGTGAAATGATGAAAAATACCTTTAGCAGGGATGCCAAACTAAACCCAATGCAGTCTTCTGCTGTTGTAGCCCATCCACCTCAATGTGTGCATTCTGGGATGTTTTTCCACTCATCACAGGTGTAAAGACTGGTTATTAGAGTTACTGTAGACTTCCTGTCAGCTCCAACCAGTTTGGCTATTCTCTCTTCTCCTGCACTCTCCCATTTCTGCCCACAAGACTGCTGTTCACTGGATGTTTTTTTATTTTATTTATTTTTTTTTTTTTGATTGATTGATTGATTGATTTTTGCATATAATCACAGCCCATATACATACATAGGTGATTATGCATTTAGTGTTTGCATTTAAAATAGACTCCAGGTTACATACTTGATTTGCAGAACATTGATATAGATCAGCCTGCAGCCCAAAGCAAGTCAAAAATAGCCCAATTCTGTTACAAAATACTTGAACTTGGCAAACCTGAACTATAAGTCGACTGGCTAGTAAACTGGTTACTAATGAATCCTGGCTTGCACTAAGGATTCCCAAAGATTGTATAACATATTTGCATACTACATGCTGAGTTTGAGACGAAATATATTCATGGATGTAAATTCTGCCAAAATGCTGGTGCAATGCTGCACAAAAAAACATATTAAATGCTAATGTTAGGAAACCTCAGAATTTATCCTGGGAGTCAATTACTACAATGTTAGCTGGTCCAAACTTCCTTTAAAACATATTTGTTTTAATTCACCAAATAAAAAGAAACAGTTAAATGAGTAAAAAAAATCAATTATTCTTTACTGAGATACCAAGTCTGTGCTATTCAATAAGATAGTATCATATTTTTCAAGGTGAACACTTTCAGCAGTAATAATATTCTGTGAATTCTTCACTATATTCATTCAAACTCATCAGATTATGATATTTTTGAATTTATGTCCTCTGCTCCACTTGCTTCTGTACAGACCACTTCTTCAGCCTTACTGAACCTCTCTGTGTTGGTTATGCAATGATGTTCAACTGAGAGTGTGCAATCTAAATCTGTCCTACTCTACTATCGGCCTATCTACCCTATACCAGCAACAAGTACCCGAAATCAGCTCACACTAAATATATCACTTTTTATAAGAGATAGATGAGCAGAGAAGGAAAAAGAGATAAAAGGAAGAATTTGGCATTAAAAGTCTACAGAGTGGCCGATATGACATGCTAGTTTTCTGCTAATGAGATGCTGTGGCTGCTGCAATGCTATTAAATGAACTCTATATACAATTATTAAACATTTCTTTTAAAAAGCCTTTTGTAAGCTTCACAAATAGTCTGCAAACATAAAATGAACATCAAAATATGTCTCAGTAGTGCAGAACTGTCTAGACACTACGCCAAATTCAGCAAACACAGCAGTGTTAAATTCTTGAATCTAATTGTTTAGATGGCATTGATTATTTTTCTTTAACAGCAGGTCTGTCAATTGTTCCAGCTGAAATTCAATTGAGTAGTTTATATCAATGCACTTGTTCTAAATGTTATCTTCTATCTATAGTAACAACTCATTCATGGGACTTGTATGGCAGATGTTCCACAAGGGATTCCAGGGATAACAATATGTGAATTTTTAAATATGTGTTGTTATTTAACAAAGAAAATGCCTGTACTTACTGATATTCTGAAGGTTTCTGTTAGTAGTCATTTTTTTTTTGTTAGTAAACATTTATTTTACATTTATGGAAGGAGTCTCCAGTGTTAGTGCTTAGTAACAGTCAATAAGTTTTCTACCATAGGAGTCTCCAGGTCAGAAAAGAGGCTGGTGAAGAAATTCCTGTTTATAGTTGCTATATATCATAAGTGAAAAAAGTGCAAACTCTATAACATTAAATTGAACTATAAATGGTTAATAAACATGATATGCCTTTCATTAATAAATTAAAATTTGTAATCCTTCTAATGCAAATCACTGTGGTATAATACTTTGTGTTGGTGCAAATCCGACCGTATCCCAACAACCCCCCCCCCCCCCCCCCCCCCCCCACTGTAAATTATTTCCCTGTGACAACATGGCCTGTCGTGTATTATTCCTTGCATACAGTATATGGAAGTCCATATCAAACTTAGACTCTGGAAGAAGCATATATCTTGCTTGTAGCGCCCTTAAAGAGATGAATGCTGGCAGGAACAGCATGTTTTCTTCCACTCTGCCTTGTATTGGAGGAGAAGAGGTTGTCTAGTGGGATGTAACACACCTGGACTGTCTTTCACTGCCAATTCAGGTCTTCCATTGGAAAAAAAAAAACCTTTACAATGTATATCAGTGTTCATTTGTGTCAGTGTGAAAAGCACACTGTCACATTAAATCAGACAGTCATAACACTTGAAGCGCTCTTTCCCACATTATGCCATAATGAACTACTGTTAACTGTGTAACATTTAGTACTAAAAACACCTTACATAAATCTAAATGGTCGAAATTATTTAGTGGGAGAACGTAGGCAGGCAGCCTCTCTCACACTCTGCTGCTCACTTTACAAGGCAATAATAACTCTCTGATCAGAGCTTTAACAGCGAGGTCCTCATCAGACTGCTGTATCAAAGCCCATTTTTTATGAGACAATGTGGTGTGCTGCATGTTCTAAGGACTGAATCAATGAGGTACAGAATTTATTTTATTTATTTATCTCTGTACACCCACTGAGGACCATTCATCTTTCTTCTCCTGATGAGTAATGATTATGTGGCTATGGAGAGCCTAGAGGTGAGAGATATGGCTAAATAAACCAAAACAAAAAAAATGTAAAGAAAATAAATAAGTAAATAATGTTTTATGATATCCTACTGATATTGTAAGCAATATACATGGCACCCTACAATGAAATATATAATAGATAATATATTATATCATAGCAATAGCAATATCATATCATCATATACAGTAGCTTAGGCTACTAACCCTAGAGCATATTCTCTCTCTAGCAAAAGCACGGTGCTCACCAGGATTAACTTTTTCCCCCTTTTTCATTCTACAAAGCATAGCCATATTGAAAATGACATAATGACCACAGAGACCCCAAGACCATGTTCTTAATTAAATCTACAGTTGATGGCAAGGCCTTTCACCCTGCCCATAAATGAGGACGTGATCTATACAAGGTCACTGACAAACCACTTTCTGTTTCAGACCACACCCATTTCTATTATTTTAATTTGGATGTTTGACCATTTGAGGCCAAACGCTATTTAATTGGACATAATTTTGATGTTAAAGTTACCCTTACAGTGAGATAAAAATGTGTATAGAGGATGCCACAGAGAGGCTACCTCTTAATAAATATTTAATAACAGCTTTTTGTAGCTTTTTTAAAGTTTCATAAGCTTCATATGGCTCTTGCTACTATCTATCAAGATTTTTCCAGTCATCATTGAAGTTACATATATATATATATATATATTGTTTGTGTGTGTGTGTGTGTGTGTGTGTGTGTTAGAAATCAATTGATTGTGCTCCTCGATTTAACTGACAGCTCGTGTCTGTGAGCTGCATGACAGGTATTCACAGCCAGAAATCAAGCGTGGGCTGATAATGTTTGCGCTGAGAAAATACACACTTCCACAATGTGTTCTCCTATCTCAGATGCCATAACAAGAAAAGCAAACACTTCTTCTGTCCCTCGAGCACATCATTAGATACAAAATACCCATGCAACTCAAGATGTGTTACAATATATTCTGGGTAAACCAAGTTGGTGACACAGAATAGATTTAAGACGACTAAGAAACTGATATTTCTGTGGTATTAGTATACCAGCCCACTTCTCTCTCTATATGTAGATTAGACACACCTCGCGCATACAGTTGAGGGTTGATTAATTTGTACCTTCATTGGGTTTGACCCTCCCTCACTCAAGCATGCCTTTACAACCGGCAGCTCACATAAAGCTTGAGCCCTATAATTAAAATGTAATTTTCATAGCACTGTCTTTTGATGAACCGAGTAGATTACATAATAATCTTTAAAAAGACAGTACGGGCATAGAGTTAATTGCATTGTGCTGCGCGTGCGCGTGTGTGTGTGGCAGGTAGCCGAACTAATTGCCAGCGCTGATGTGTAACGCGCGCGCTTTGCGGTTGTGTGGCGACCCCCAGCGAGCGTGAACGTGAAAGCTTGCTTCGTAATTGCGATGTGTGTCCTTATAAGCCTGCCAATATCACAGCTGGGATTTGTGATCGATCAGATCGACCAATAAGAATAGATCATGTACGTGAACTACAACGACGGATTTGATTTAAAACGACAGGTGCAACTGTTTAATTGCATAGTTTTCCCCCTTCCTCCTCCTGGTCTTCTTCCTGTGCATTTCTCAGAACAGCAGGATGCTATATTTTTAAGCTTTCCAAAACATCAAAAATATTTGTGCACAAAAAAATGGATATACATATATATTACCTGCGTTCTCTATACCACTTTATCCACATATTTCACGAGACCGATCCAGATTCAGCCCAGCTCCCATTTACAATGGACTCCTCAAATGTCGACGCTCTTGTGACACCTTCAAGTTAGGAATCTCCGTCCAGATGTCATTAAGGCTAACATTTTCAGCCAAGCAGCATCAGCTAGCTCCAGATCTCCGGAAGCGCACACAAAAAACACACACACACACAAGCTCGCTTTGGATTTTTCCTCCTTATTTTCTTCACTAAGTGAGGATGCGCGTCAGCGACGCGCGCTCGCGCCCCAGACGTTGTTTAAAAGCTGTCTTCTTTAGCCCGAAGTTTATGAAACATGACTATACACTCCAGTGCTACAGAAAAGTCAGGAAGCAGTAGAAGCGTCATGCTGGATGCAGAGTGAAAACGCCAAGTGGCGCGCATAATGACCGCGCACTTTATTATGACTGCGCGCTCGTCTGTCATTAACAGGAAGCTCGAGATCAGGCGCGAGAGGGCATTTAGATGAAAAGGAAAAACCCGTCCGCGACGCGGAGTCCGACCGAGTCGTCACGTCAGCTTTGGCACATTGTAGTCGATGAACTTCAGCGATGTTTGCGGAGGCGGCTGGAAGGTGTGATGTGACGCGGTGGAGAAAGCGAGGGGCGACGGGAGATGAGCGCCACTTCAGGCGCGCTGAGGGGAAAACAGAGCGCTTATCGTGTGCGCAATTGCGCAGTGGTTACAGCCCGAGCGCGCTCTGCTCGCTTTCTCTTCTCTCTCTCTCTCTCTCTCTCTCTCACTCTCTCTCTCTGCGCGCGCGCTCTCTCTCCTCTCTCCTCTCGTCTCCCCCGTCCAACTAACAGCACAGCCAGTGCTGCTTCGACTCACACCCCCGTGACGTCATTTTAAAATACAATATCGTCGGTGTCGACGAAACCGAAGAGAGGACGTCTCGACAAAAACGACGCACACCAGGTGCTAAGTGTTTTTGATCAAACAGAGGCCAATATTGTACACATTTTCTTCAGATTTTGACCAAGATATATTCTGCAACCGTCCCTGAACTGAAATTTGTTTTGTTTATTTTTTATTTTTTCCAAATATCAACCATACCTTAAATACTTAGTGTCACAGTGCCATCTCACAGCTCCGGCATCCCTGGTTAGACCCTGAGCTTAGAATCTGTGTGGAGTTTCTGTGCATGTTCTCTGCACATCCGCATGGGTCTCCTCCAGGTTCTCTGGTTTCCTACCACCTCCCAATAACATGCCAGTATGTGGATTGTGGATTGCCAGTATGTGGATTGAAGAGAAATTGCTCCCTGGGTGTGAAAGTGTGTGTGCATGCTTTATGCTCAGTTGAGTCCACCCTAAACCTGATCAGAATAAAGCAGTTACTAAAGATGAATGAATGAATGAAAGCTCTAGCATTTTCTAGCAAGTCTGGTTCCCGCACAAAATTGAAAAGGGAGAAGGCTGTATCTAAAGATCCCAGTCCAGTTACCTTTAAAGGTGCCCATCTATACTGTATCTGCATTTATAATCTAATCTTCTTATGGAAAAACTGCCAAATTTGAAAGAATTATAAGTTTACAATGAGAAATAAGTTCTCACTTTGATTAAGCGCATCATCAACATCAGTATCTGTCTCATCACATGACGTAAAAGTCACTCACAGTGTTTACACATGACATTACATATCACTGTCTCATCACTTGATTGATCTCTGATCTCGCTAACATCGGTGGGGAAATAATTTCTGATTCGATCACTCAGTTCTGTTCTTTTGGCCAAATTAGAATGTTAATGACATGTTATTAGGTCATTTAAACATTTTAATACTTTGCTGTTGTCATCTTGATGTAGTCTAACAACTTGTCAGCTGGTATCTGATTGCAAACTGAACTGATTAGACTTATACCTAATTTGCTGTAGTACGTAGTAAACCAACAACTTGATCAAAGCATGACATTCATCTTGCAAGTTTTTTAGCCCTGTTTAGACAGATTGTCTGCATTTACTACCGTGTTTATATACCTGGCTCCACATTCAATGTGATATTTGCAGGCAGACAGTCAAAGCTTATAATACAAAAAATATTAATTCACTGTTTTGGCAAAATATTTTTACATTTTCTTAAATTTGAGAAGTGTATTACTAGCAGAGAAACTTCATTTTGGCCAAAAAAAATGTTTTTGTGATTTTTGGCTGTTTTCCATATAGTAATGATAGTCTAATTATGTCTCATGTACCATTTTGGACATTATAATATGGTGTTGCTAAAGGCTTTTTGTAAATTATCTATGTGCTAAGGTTTGCTCAGACTGAAGGTAACTGCAGTAGCTGCCTGTAGAAGGGGTTTGGATGGTGCTCTCTACCCATCTATCACAAATTAATGTATGCACTGAAACCCTATAATTGAAAACATATCAGTTATATTACATCAGAAGATGTAATATGTCCCATTTATCTTCCTTATATTGTACCTTTTTATTATTTAATTACAGACCAATCCATGAAAAGATCCATAAAGATCAATCCCTCTGCTTTATACCTAATGTTGAGTATCTGTTGCTCTCAGAGGTTCTGTTAAATATGAGAGCTGGTCTGAATCCTTATTAACCAGAGCAGTTAGACCATAGAAGGCAATAAAGAAGATGTTCTGTGGATTTTACCAGAGAGAGATAGTGAGAGACAGGATATCAAACATGCTTGATGAGGAAACCATAAAACTATGTCTAGAGAGACTGAGATATATAGTACCCTAATAGGTTTAGGAGTGGGTCATGGGATATGAATAGCTGTCACAGTTTGCTTGTTGTGTGTTGTTATTCTGAACTTCAAGGAACACAAAAGCCTCTAATGAAACATCTGTTTAGGGCTCCTGCTCATCCGAGGCCAAGGGGAAACATTACAAAAGCCTTCTGGCAAGCAGCAGACTTATGCAAATCAATGTGGACTAGAGACACTCTAACAAAATCAAACTTAACACACATTCACACCAAGTGGCCTATTAAGGATGGCACTGAAAAATTACATTTCTGTGTGTGTGTGTGTGTGTGTATGTGTGTGAAGGTGGAAAAATTAGAATGAATGTTTACTATGGTGCAACAAAGCCAGGATTCAAACCATCCCAATGGCTTCAGAGGATAGTTTTATATTCTTATAATTACCTACAGGAATACACTTTCTTCTTTTATTATATCTATTATATATAATGCAGTCATCCACCCAGTTACATGATCAGAATGTCAGACTAACGCAACTTGGTGGAGGCCACTGGAAAAGCCAGTATCCACAACCATTAAGCGTGAAATGAGAGTCCACGGAACAGTCGGATATTTATGAGAACTTCAGTCTGCTCTGAGGGATCAATATATGTCCCCTCTGGTGGAATGCATTTATGTGAATGTGAGGAACTTGTTAATTGACTATTAGACACCAATAACAGGCTTCATTAGCATTCTCCAGTCCCTGTGAACCATATTATTGGCAGAGAATTTCCCATTTTTGTTAGAGAGAGCAATATAACTCTGGAAATTTCACAACTGATGTTAAAAAAAAAATTCACATGAAATGAGGTAAGGATATAAGATTGCTTTCACATTTGGCCAGAATACTCAATTGAAAAATTGAGTCTGGGCACATATGGGAAAGGACATCATCATTTATTTATTTTATTTTATTTTGTTTTTACAAATTGCAAGAACAATTGTGAAATGAACAATATGTACATTCCTTGATCATTCTTAGAAAGTTTATTTAATATAGTATGTATTATGTATTTATGTGTTTATCTACACTGGTTAACGATCATGGCAAGTCCTGCATTCATTGTATAAACTGCTTTATACATAAATAATTCCAAAATAATCCAAAATAATAAGCACAGATTTGCATGTGCAGTTGTATAAACTGTGCATACAAATAGTGACTGTGTTGTAGTTAATGTAGAAAGATTCATTGTGGTAATTACATCAAGTATGGAGAGGAAAATATATGAAAGTTATGTTTTGTGTGTGCGTTAAATCAGTAGCTGCTGTGACTGTGAGACTCCTCAAAGAGAAACCTTGAATTTGAAATGTAAGTATAATGCTGACTAAAAGGTCAGTAAATGATTAGAAATCTTAATCTGAATAAATTAATCATGACATGAGTGTGCCTTCTGTTAATTGAAACCTTTTTAAATGACTCTATTGAAATGCTATTGGTATCTGAGGTATCTGTCAAAAATCTAAATCTAAAAACAAATTTACCGTGGTAATAATGCATTCTTAAAACAGATGTGTTGAAAATAACACATCATATGTTATTTTTTAACAAATCTATGTGTCTAGTTAAGGACAACATAGTTGTGTTGCTTTTATTTATTTTAATTGTTGTTTACAATTGCATGAAATTCAAGTGAGATTTATTAAAATCATTTAATCATTTGACAGATGTAAGAATTAGAGCTGATGCATCTTCTTACAAATCTCCCGGCCATCTGGGAACACAGCAGACCCACTCTCTTCCCATTGAAAAGCTGTAAAAGAGCATAAAGAGTGTTGGTAAGTTGTTAACCTTTGTGTTTCAACTGAGAAATTGCATTACAAAATTGTGTAATTTTGGAAATGTGACCTCCAACGCTCTTAATGAACAAAATGGTGCTGTAGACTCACCAGGAAAATCTAGCTAACTTGCAACTATTTATTTTCCAGCCTTTAGCACCTCACCGCCAACTTTTTTGCAGAACCTAATTAAGTCAACCAACATTACAGTGATAGTGGAAACCATTACAAACTACTGTAACCCCCAACCTCTCTTTGTGTCACGTTAAACTTTTGTCCTCGACAATACTGAGCTAGCTAATTTTCGTTAGCCACTGACTGTCTGTAACTGTTAACCAACATTAACAGCCGCCAAATACGTGAAGAAACACGGCCATAACCCGTCCTCCTAATGCTAATCACTACAGCTTTCCTTGTCCAAAACACTTGCTAAATATAAGTAATATTAACCCACTCTCTATATGACATTATAGCATTTAGAAGACACCCTTATCCAGAGCAACTTACAATTATCTCTTCTTTTTTTTATATACAACTGAGCAGTTGAGGGTTAAGGGCCTTGCTCAAGGATTAACTTTCAAAAGGTAATGGGAACGTCTAACATTACCGCGAGCTGTATGCTAAATTAATGTTATCAACTCAAGAGAGCATTTATGTTGGAATCACTCATCCCTACTGTGATTGGTGACAACATCCAGCTCGCTAACCCTAACTTGGAACCTCAGATAAGATACAGACCCAGAGAATTATAGAATAACCTCAGTCCATATTTCACAGCAAACATAAACACGACATTAGTAGTGTAACACCAACACTGCAGAAGCAGTACATGATATTCACTTTTGAAACCGTCGCGATAGGTAAAGCTAATTATCACTTGCTGAGTTACTGTTTTCCAATGAGTAAATTTTTGAGAGCTCTCTATCTAAATATCACACACTCGGCCAGGCATTTTCAGCAGCATTAATGCTAAATAGTGATGAATGCTAACTTACCTGCAGTCATTTCGTTTACTTACCTCAGGACTCCGACTCAATTCGGTCACAATCAAAAGCTCAAAGCAGTGAACATTCACTTTGGGCCGAGTTTAGATTTGGATGATGGCATCAGTAGTGCAGTCTACAATGTGATTGAACAATAATTTAACACATGTTTTGTTGGTCACTCATGTGAAATAGTTTTCTTTTTTTAACACATTTATTGGGTAATTTAACATAAGTGCTAAAATAGTAATAACACAAAAAGTGTGTAGGATATTAACACATCCTTTCTGAGACTATAGGTCATCATTTTAAGAAAGCTTCTCATTTTATTATTAGAAGATAATTCAATAAACTGTCTCATTATTATGACTAAGGAAATAGCATAATTTTGTCTGCATCTTGTGGAAACAGGCTTTCCCAAATTCAATATCTGCCCTTTTTGCTCATTAACTTGAGCACAATCACCATTCCCAAAATAACTTTTAGACTTACTAAATTTAATTATCACAATGAATCATTTTGCCTTCACATTGTATTTTATACCTGTAGGTAGAAATGCCCCTAAATTGCATATTCATTATGCAAAAACAGAGAAGTTGCTTAGACCTTGTCTGTAAAGCAGCTTGCACATTTTTTTGCAGATGTTCTAAAGTTTGCACCTGTTTTTACACATGCAAAACTTTATTAAACCAGGGCCTGAGTGTTTATATAAATTGCAATTATCTGTAAAGCATTTTCAAAACCCCCCTTTGCTCTAAATAGCTAAACATCCCATAGTCCATCTCTTCTTCAGCCCATAACAACCCTTTTCCTGATGCTGTGAAACTGAACATAACATGACAAGTTGAACCAATTGCACTATTTGATGGAGTAAATCAGGAGTAAATCACTCTTTCACATGGTTCACTTGAACCTTAGACCGATGTTTTCAAGTGGACCAGAGATCGATTACTTGGCCCACACCTGGGTTTGAAAACAACTTTCACATATGACCAAACATGTCAAGCAACCTTTGGCTGGCGGAAAACAGTGCTAAACTGCTTGAAGTGTGACAAAAATTCCATTATGTGGTAAAACAGAGGTTCTCACCTCCAATCCTGAGGACATGTTGCCCTCCAATGTTTCAAGAGTTTCCTTTCTCTCAGTGCACCTCACACACCTGAATAAAGGCTTAGCTGATCAGCTGAATCAGGCGTGTTGGCATTTAGGAAACTTTGAAATTGTGTAGGTCAGTGGGTCCCTGAAACTAGAGCTGGACTTGGTAAAACATTGCACTTAGGTTCAGGTGGCTATGTTTGTCCTTCTATAACTGGCAAAAAATTAGATCACTGGAGTAGATTTTGCAAATGACCATGGCCTTATTGGTCTCACAAAAAATAAAAAAGTAAAAAATAAAAAATGAAGGATCATGTCAACCATTAATGGATATATTAATCATATGCAAATGTACTTCAGAGCCTACTGGCCATGGTAATTACTCTGAACTATAATAAATTCACTTATCAGCTTATAACATGGCAGTTAGGAGGTTATGATACAGTTTGTCTGTGCAATACAAGACAGGGGTCATGCTTAAATCTGCACAAGTTTAGCATTAGCTATAAGGAAATACTATTTTAATATAACCTGTGTTTTATCTCCTCTGTAGCGAAACTCTACAGATTCTATTGAATAATCATTTTTTTAAAAAGATCACAAAGTCAAATACATGGTGTCAAGCAGTGGTGGCAAAAGAATTCTCTCTATAGAGCCTTTTTTCCATTTTGCTGAAGCTGATGAGACATGACAGAAGCAGAATAAAGTGTCACCCTGGCATTCATTTTGATAACTGTCAACTACATTGAGCCAGGGAAGGGAAACCGGGGTGTACATTACAGAACTATCAGAATAGCTATGATTTCTTACAAGAGGGGAAAACAAGAAAGCATTTAAATGATATGAGAGAATGAGCAAGCGAGAAAGAGAGAGAGAGAGAGAGAGAGAGAGAGAGAGAGAGAGAGAGAGAGAGAGAGAGAGATCCTTGGTGTAGATGAAGCATAAATACATAAAATATGTCTGGCACTACTTAAGACTGGTCCATCTTCCAACTTTTACCACTTACAGTTCTGAGAGAAAATAATCTTGTACTCAGACTTTAGACTATAAAAGCGACAATACTGTTTGCGTGTGTGTGGGTGGGTGGAGGAGTGTGGCTGTTTTTGGACTCTCCTGCAATAGATACTGTGAACATCAATAGCCTTCAAAACATATTTTATCATGCTGCTGACTTCACACAATTCTGGAACATACCCGTGAGACAGGCAACATATCTCTTATACCTTCCTTCCTATCTGATATCAAGTGACAGGGCCACCACTTTGTCACAGGAAGCAACAGAGGTGTGACAAGAGAATAATTTTTGTTAAGTGTTGAAAGGGCGAAGTAAAAAAAAAATGGTGCCTGTTTTTTCCATCTCCGAATGATGATTCTACTTCCTTTTATTCCTGGCCACCAGGATGATTTAATTCATAACTACTGGAGTATTTCTGTTTGCTCATTTCCTTGCCAGGTATTTAAAGCAAAGTCGTCACCTAATGACTGTAACATCACAAGTGCAGGCTATAAATGGCCCCCAATACGTCATTCACATCCTCTTTCCCATTATCTTTTGCCAAGGAGATTAGCACTAAGTATATCACTGTAATCCTTTGCTTTTTGCTATTACTGTAATTGTTTAAATCCTTGCTGTCAGAGAGCGCATTGTAGGTGACGGTATTTCTAATATTTAACTTATGAGTAATTTTGCTACAATTGGATGTCTTTCTGGCCAAAAACATGTGGCTTAATGTTTATGCTGATGTCTAGCAGCAAGGAGTTCCTCTTAAAACCTTTAAAAGTCCTATGTCTTAATATAGAGGTTCACTATCTTTTTGGTAGCTCAACACAGATGCAGACTGATGCTTTGGCAAAATTAGAGTTGCATCCTCCATCCAATACGGCTAGACAATTGTCTAATCCATTTGTCTGCCACGAAGTACTGATGTCATTGTTGAGACCTTATTTGTGTTTAAAAGCAAACTGAAGCTGCAGCTGCAATGAGTGATGCAGAAATCCTAGACTTAGAGATCAGTGACTGTGGTAGAGAGACTGGTCACCTGATTAGTAGTACAGGCTAATGAAGCTTTGCACATAAATCCATAATTAGTATAATAGGCTTATGCTTGTAAAGCACGTCATATAATAGGGAGAATAAGTTGGCTCGTCAAGGCATTGGCACTTGAGGAAATAATGCACTCAGTAAGAAATGCATTGGACACTGAGATCTTAAAGACAGCACTTTAAAGCTATTGGAGTCATAGCAACAGGGTCAACAAATCACTGGGACTTTTAACGCATATGAGGAGGTCAGTGTAGATGAAGAGAAGATTGGACAGGGCCTGCTCCAGATGCCATCAGTATCTAGACAATTCTTTGGCACACAGTACAGGAAGAATGTTGACTAAATTTGACCAGAAGCTTCTTAATATTGTTCCTCAGTAAAAAAAAAAAAAATCGATAGAAGCACTTTTGGGGACATGGTAGATTAGTGGTTAGAACATTTGCCTTGCACCTCTCACCTCAGCTCTATGTGCATGGAGTTTGCATGTTCCTGGGAGGTTTCCTCCGCAGTCCAAAGACATGTGTTGTAGTCTGATTGGCAATTCCAAATTGTTCGTAGTGTGTGAAGGGGTGTGTGATTGTGCTCTTTGATAAGTTGGCACCCTGTCCCGGGTGTCCCCAGGCTTGTGCTCTTAGATCCCTTGGATAGGCTCCAGGCTCCCCCACAACCCTGTGTAGAAGTGGTATGTAAATTGGATGGATGGATGATAGAGGCACGTTCTTTTTAAACCCAGACATCTGGGATTTTGAAAATTTTTGCCAGTAGTTTCACATATTTAACCATTAAATGCTCTGTTTATGTTTACAAAAAGATTATCTATTCTAAAACATTCTATCCAGCAAAGTTTCCTTGTGTTCTCTAAATAATTTTAACATGACAGTTAACATACAGAACATTACATACAAATATATAAAAAGTTTGTATACATTGCCATAAAGTCTGTTTAGATTGATAATAATCAAGAAGACAATAATGTTAGGTATATTTGCCAGAAGATATGGTCTGGAACAATGTGCGTTAAAAAATGAAGTGAACAAAGCTGCAGGTTAATGGGGTTTGGAAAATGAGGGTTTAACATGATGCTGGTGTTGATGGACACCAATACATTATGATCACAAGGGAAAAATCTTTTCAATTTCATAAAGAATGCAGGTTATTCTGGTTGACAGCTTTGGTTGAGAAAGCAACCGATGTTGAGGAACAATATCTATGCTTATCTGACAATTTGCTAAGTTAAGAAGATGTGGGTTGTAGCTTTAGCTGTAGCTTGAGTCTAAAACCCTATCTGGACATTGTTGCTGACATTAAGGACAAGGGGACCAAGGGCAGTCTTTCAACTCACCTGAGAAAACATTCCAGCCTAGACCACACTGAAATGTTTAGGAAATGAAGAGATCAGAATTTTTGTTTCACAATTCATAAATTCATTTCTGGGGTAAAGACTCATTTCCATGCAATACTCAGACCACCTTGCTGCACTTCTGTCTGCTGAAGCTGACAGTTCAAAATGGGGAGTTAAGTTTCTTCATGCTCTTAGGGAAATGTGACTGGCAGGAGATATAAGAGACTGGATTTTTTCCTCTTCAACCTTCATTTAAAATTCTATTCATCCTGTCTGCTTCTCATTTCTATCACCAGGTCTTGAAGGAACATGAATATATGCAGGCAAGTAGATATGTCATAGGGCTGAGATAGGAAGTGCCCTTGGTCTTGGAGCATCTCTCCTGGGCTTTGGTTTAGTCATATTACTGCTTTTGTAGTTGTTCTTCAGTTGAAGAACTTAAAGTCTCAAAATGCTCTGCAGGATTTTTACACACACACACACACACACACACACATACACACACACACACACACACACACACACACACACACACACACACACACGCGCGCGCACACACACACCCAAATACAGTGCTGTGAAAAAGTATTATCTGATTTCTTCTGTTTTTGTGTATATCTCATTCTAAATAGTTTTAGATCTTCAAACGAAATGCAACATAAAACAAAGGCAACTGGAGTAAATACACAATACAGTTTTTATTTATTTATTTATGTATTTTATTGAAGCAAAAAAAAAAAAAAAAGTTATCCAACACCTGCATAATCCATTTGCACTTAAGTTTCAACTTACGGACTGAAGACCGGACATTCTCCTTTAGGATTTTCTGGTAAAGAGCAGAATTCATGTTTCCCTGAATTATTGCAAGTTGCCCAGACTCTGAAGCAGCAACGCATCCCACAATATCACACTTCCACCACCATGCTTGAGCGTAGGCATGATGTTTTTTTGTTTGTTTGTTTGTTTTAGAATTCTGTGTTTTGTTTATGCCAGATGAAACAGGACCCCTGTCTTCCAAACAGTTCCACTTTCGACTCATCAATCCACAGAACATTTTCCCAAAAGGTTTGTGGATCATCAAGGGTTTTTTTTTTTTTTTTTTGGCAAAATTCATATAGTCTTAATGTCCTTCTGGGTTAGCAGTGGTTTTCACCTCGCCACATTTTTGTCCAGTGTCTTTGTGATAGTGGAGTCCTGAACAGTGTCCTTTATTAATGAAAGAGAGGCCTGTAGTTCCTTTGATGTTGTCCTTGGGTCTTTTGTGATTTCCTGGATGAGTAGTTGAATTTTGGAGGGTTGGCCACTTCTGTGAAGGTTCATTACTGTGCCGAGTTTTTTCCATTTGGAGATAATGGCTCTCATTGTGGTTCTTTGGAGTCTCAGAGCCTTTGAAATAGATTTGTAACTCTTCACAGACTGATGTATTTCAATCATCTTCTTCCTCATCATTTCTGGAATTTATTTCAACTTTGGCGTAGTGTGTTACCTTTTAACCAACCTCATACTGTTGAAAAAGTTTTATTAAAGTGTATATTTGATTTAACAGGGTTTGCAGTAATCAGGCCTGGTTGCGTCTAGTCCAGCTGAACCCCATTATGAATGCATTTTCATAGATGTGGGGAATTAGTAACTACGGGGCAAATAAATTTTCACACAGACCCAGTTGATATCAGATAACTTTTTTGCTTCAACAAATAACATTATCAATTAAAAACTGTATTTTCGATTTGTTTTATATTACATTTTGTTTTCATTTCTGAAACCATTTAGTTTGAGATATACACAAAAACAGAAGAAATCAGGATGGTGGCAAATATTTTTTCACAGCTTTGTACTTGAGGGAGACTTCTGGTTTTAAACCTGTAATAACTGAGAGTGAGAAGGATTGGAGGGAATATTTTGTAAGGAGTCTCAGATATTAGTACTGACTGTCTGCTATTTTTCAGAAATGCACCTCTGTGTCCTCTAAACCCTGGACTACACCCGTATATGCTTTTTAGGTGTATATACATATACACACATTTTTATCCCCCATACAGCAGAACATCTATGGAAAAATCATTTGTATGGTTTGTATCTTTGTCTGTAAACAGAGTAAAATCAGTGTTGTACTAAATAGGGACAATTTCATAAAATTGCATAACGGGACACAAACTATAAAAGCAATCCCAAAGACAAAATGCTGTTGCTCGAAATCTTTGCATAAACATTTTAAATATTCCTACTAGCATTTACAGTTCAGCTATACAGCATTTACTGACTCTATGCTGTTGTCTGTTTCTCAGATTCCCCCAGTGGTGTGACATAAGATCCTCGAGAGCCTGATGACACAAGCACTTACCTGCAAGGAGTTCAAATGCTGGAGCCCGGAAAAAGTCATTGCTATGGAAACAGGCATAATGCGCAAGCATTGTGAAGAAGAAGCATTGACTGGGGAAAGAAAATCAAACTTAAAGAGACAGTTTTTAACTGACACACATCATGCTTTGGAGTCAAAAGACAAAACAGTCTCACATCTGACCTGTGCCCAGTGTAAAAATTCCTGATTTATTAAAGTAATTTCCATTGTCTTTCAGTGACTATCTATGTGTATGTCTGTACTAGGGATGTAACAGAATATTAATTACTTGGACTGAACAGATAATGTGTTCCAAACAGATGCAAATACAAATATGAATCCATCCTCTATACCACTTATCCTTTTCAGGGTCACGGGGAACCTGGAGCCTATCCCAGGGAGCATCAGCACAAGGCGGGGTACACCCTGGACAGGGTGCCAGTCCATCGCAGGGCACAATCACATACACACTCACACACCCATTCATACACTACAGACACTACAGACACTTTAGACATGCCAGTCAGCCTACCATTAATGTCTTTGGACTGGGGGTGGAAACCCCGGAGGAAACCCTCGCAGCACGGGGAGAACATGCAAACTCTGCACACACAGGGCCACGGTGGGAATTGAACCCCCAACCCTGGAGGTGTGAGGCGAACGTCCTACTCACTAAGCCACTAAGTTATGTTTATTTTAGGAGATTTTATACTTTCACATGGGCAAAAGCAAGCTGTCAAATATGAAGCTCATATGAACACCATTGTTACCCTGCGATGGATTGGCACCCTGTCCAGGGTGTACCCCGCCTTGTGCCGATACTCCCTGGGATAGGCTACAGGTTTCCCGTGACCCTGAAAAGGATAAAGCGGTATAGAAGATGGATGGATGGATGACCACCATTGTCATGCAATGGTCATGCTCATGCAAAGGGTTGTGGTTGTTTCAGATTGGCTACTTGTTTGTTTATATTTTAGGGAATAGTATCAACTAAATTTGTGAATAAATAATATCCGCATAAGCAGGGTAAAAAAAAAATAAGCAGCTCTCACATCACATCTCTCAAGTGATGTAGCTGAGGTTGCGGAACTGTCAGAGTTCACAGATCCTGCTAAAAGTTCTGATGTTTCTAGCTCTTGTGGATTTTCCAGTATTTTCCAGTGTTTCCAGGGGCATCATGGTAGGGTTCAAATGTTTTTTTTTTTTTTTTTTTAAAACTTCCAGTTTAGATCCAGAAGTTACAGTACTGTGCAATTAAAAACTACTGTAAAGAAAAGTAAACAATAATAAACTAAACAAAGTCAATATTTGTGTGACAACCTTTTGCTTTTAAAAATGCATCACAAGTCTCAGGTACACTTTGTTCAGTTATATAAGGAAATTTACTGTAAAGCATCTTGGAGAATCTTTCACAGTTCTTCTGGAGACCTACATTGTCACAGTTGTTTCTGTTTTTGCAGCTAGTCCCTGACAGCTTGCAGGTTTTTTTGTTTTTTGTTTATTTTTTTTATTTTTTATTTTTTTTGTCTGAAAAGTAGCCTGTTACATAATATATTACTTTCTTTATTGGCAAGCAAACATTTATCTGTAACATTGAATTTTTCATGGAAATCTAAAATATTTGTAATAATCTAGAAGACATAAAATAAATGACTAATAAAAAAAATGTAATTAAAAAATTAGGCTGCCCAAAACTTTTGCACAGTACTGCATATATTTGTAAACAGGGTTGCATGCTGTAAAACTCACAATCAGAGTCAGCAAAACTCTAATGGGAGGGCATTAGTCTTTCTGCAAGAGGGCACAGATTGCTGCTTAATAAATGAAACAGTAAAGGAAAATTGTATTGGGAACCATGCTTTCAGGCCAATTAATGCAGAAACACACCAACACATATTGATGTTCAAACACACATACACACACACACACACACACACACACACACACACACACACACACACACACACACACACACACACACACACACACACACTTGCCATGTTTGACTTTCACATAAATTTACCATGTGTGGAACTTCCTGATATTCAGAGACAGGTTTTGCAGCGGCTTAAATTGATTTTCTTGGATCCCGATTCAGATTATTAAAATTACTTGCATGTAGCTCATGCCTCCAAGGTTACCAAATTTTTCTTAAGTAGAAGTGTCAGAGACAAGGTTTTTCAATAGCGTCCAGACCACCACCTTTAAATAATATGCACTTGCCTTTAAGCAAGAATAAATTCTAAAAAAAAAAAAAAAAAAAAAAAAAAAAAACTGAAGAAGCAGATCATGTTTTTTCTTTGCCAACAAATATAATACAATGTGACATAAAAGCAATGACAATTTAAAAGTGAAAAAGAAAAGAATGCTAATGTGATTTAATATATAAGTGAGAAGATGGCAAGCATTCAAATGAACATCTAATACTGTTGTGTGAATAGTCTTACTTGTAATTATCTCATTAATCACTGCAAATTAAATGTAATTTAACAATACTATACTTTATTATTTGGCATAGATTCTTTTGTCCTCCAGGCAAAAAATTAAAGAGACTGTACTGTTAATTAATTCATTAATTAATCAATAATGTCATATTTGTGTATTTAGTATTTTCCTGTCAGACAGTGACACTGGACTTCATGTTGCTCCCTATTTAAACCAATATTAAGCAAGAAAAACTGAGGCATGCATTAGTTTTTGGCAAACTTCTTTGCGCACTACTCCTGTGCAACTGTTTGTGTAGAGCTTATATCTATAGTCATATCTGAAGTCTGAATACTGATTTGCACACTTTCAGTATTAAATCTTCACTCTGCATCGATAACTCATCTTTGATTGTGGCTCTCTATGAAAAATGCCTTTAAGAATCACTATTAAAATATTTACTTCCTTCTGCTTTTCTAGCAGTTGACCATCCGCTAAGCATGTTTGCTGCATCCGAATCCAAGTGAAATTGTTCCTGGTGCCCCCCACAGCGTTGGTCTGGTTTCAGTGTCACAAGATTCACTTGATCCCTGGTGCATTTGCATTCATCTTACATCATCACAAACATGCATGGAGAACCCAACATATAGTTTTTGTTTATTATTTTGGTGCTTTTATGCACAGCAGAGGATATGCACAGCAGTGGACCCCTTCTGTGTCCCACAGTGTTCCCCTGCCACTCATGGTACACGTGTGTTGTGGAAACTAATGATGTCGTCATCGTAAAACTCATGCACAGGTTACTTTACTTCCTGAAAAAGTGTGAACCCGAGTACGAGTTGCTTTCACATTCACGGGAATCACGGCACAGTTCCAGCGCAACGAAATTCATATTTATATTTATGTTTATATTATTACCCATAGTTCAGTGACACAGTGAGGAAATAATTCAAAGTATCAAGCATACACACTAATATATTTCTGTTCCACCAACTTTAAAATCTAAGCATTGCCAAAAGTCCAATGGTTCAAGAATTTCAGTTGATTATATTAAGGAAAAACATTTATCACAGAAAAATAAGACAAAAAATTAAAAGATTAAGTAAGAGTATTTGCTAGGAGGGGACACCATAACTCATCTAGGGGTTCATGGCATGTGAATGACCCTATAAAGCTAACTCTGCCCACAATGAACACTAAAATCAGGAAGTACAGCAGAGTTTTCTAAAATACTAAAGTATATTATCATACTATTTATTATTATTATGAGAGCCAATAGAAATATGCTATACTGTTTATTTCCTGGCAAGCACTTCCATATCCCAGTGCAACCATTAGAATTTCTATCTATTGATTTTTCACTCTTTTAATCTAATCTAATCTAGTTTTGTTAGTGCATCATGTATTGGGTGGTTATGTTGTTCTCTTGAGATAATGTTTTCTTTTCTTGGCTCACAGGACTTTTAGGCTCACTCACATATTCGTTGAAGCAATTAATTAATGCTGGATTCAGAGTCAAAGCTGAAGCAAATTGATTTCTTTTCTTTTATACGCACATTTAGTGGTTTTGAGTTGGCAGGAAGTTGAGTACCAAGGGCTTTTTTTGCGGAGTACAAAAGTTGTTTTACACTTAAGGAAAGTGCCTTTTTCAGGGGTTGTGTGTTTGTAGTTCACTCTGCAATGATGCCTTGTTCCTCTTTTAACTCCTGGCTATGGAAACATGGCTGTCTTCCTGTTCATCACCTCACACAGGGTGTACATGTCACTCATTGCTCCATCTTGGATAAATAACATGTACTTCATGTCAAAAAGAAGAAGTTTTAAAACTCTTAGTGATGTAAGACATTAATAATGAACAGTTTCATGAATAAGCTATAACTAGAGTCAGGATTATTATTTAGATTCTAGTACTTGCACTCACATTTTCAAATGCTCTAATTATAGTGCACGTGTGTTTCATGCGTAACTGTGAGCATTGCAACATCACAAACCAGAAGCTTGGCTATCACTTATTTTAGTTTTGCCGAGGGGCCCGCCTATTCTCACCCTGTCTGATGACACACTCGCAATCTCGCTGACAGCACATTCGTCTTTTATCAACACTACAGTTTTGCTCTAGCCTGTGGAAAAGATCCTTAAATACACACAGGGTGTGATGGCTGCACTTTCTACTGCCTGGATGTCTGTGTATGTATGCTTATGTGTGTAGAAGCTATCTCTATGTTTGTTAGTTAGTGTGCATCTGTTGATGTGCTGTACTGTATGTATGTGCATGTATTTTAATGTGAGTGCTAATGGAGTGTATGGTTTTGTCTGCCAGAGACCCTAGCAGTCTACTCTCATTGGACACATCCTCTGTCACCAGAGGATGAAGCTTTTTCCAGCTTCATCTTTAAGTGCATTCTGGGTGTAAAAACCACTGGCCTCATCTCAAATGTCCCCTATGGCACTTCCATCCTCACTCTGCCCTAGCCCCATGACCTCTGAAGTGCAACATCAATGTGTGATTCATGTATACACCCTGTGGCTCTGCTTTCTGCCAAAATGATCACACTGCCTGCCACAAAATGGTGATTAAAATAAAGCATTTATGTGCCATTTAATTATCTGCCAACATTAATTTTATTGTCTGAAGGAGAAAAGACAGGAGCCTTTTTTAAAAATCATACTTTATAGCACTAAATTGTACCTGATACCTGATTTTATTAGACTTTATACAAATGAAGTTGTATGAAAAGCTACCCCAAGTCTAACCTCAACCTTTGTAATATTTTATACAAATTATGTTCTGCCATGTCTTACTCTCTTAAATTCTTACTTTCTGCTCTCACAGGAATTCTGACCAATCCTGCCTACACTCTTAGAAAAAAAAAAGAAAAAGATCATATATTTCACAATTGCAAGTGTGAGACCATGTTGGGGTTTTTAGTCTAGTAGATTTGGAGTTTTTCTCAATCAGCTCCCTAGTTCAGTAGTCAGGGCACTGATCAGGGAGTCTGCCATTTGAAGGACAGTCGCAATCGCAAAATCCTTCCAGTGCACTTGAACTAAAAAATCTAACAATGCACCACAAAAACCTGGGAGTGTCAATGCTCACTATGTTCCATTACTGGAAATGACATGTTTTCTGAAGCCTTTCAGTTAAAAAAAAATAGTGGATGAACTCTCGGCCAATTTCTGTTTACAAATGTAAGTAGCTTGTTATCATTGTTGTAGCTCAAATGATTATTTAGATTAGCAAAAAAATAATTACTTTATTTGATGTTCTATATATGGTTTGTTTGAGTCTAATGACTTTTAAGTGTTTAATTATTATTATTATTAATCCACTAGCTAGCCTACGATCCTGCTTGACGTACCATGACAGGAATGCATGTGATTAAGCTAACAAATTTATATAACATATAAAATCTAAATGTAAATGTAATGTAATGTAAAACATAAACATGTAATAGTAAAGTTGCCCACTGACATAACAGAGTCATGTGCCAGTTGTTATTAATGTCATAATAGCTGTTATAATGTTTAATGTCACAATAGCTTGTCTGAGGGTGATTCTTTTATGTTTTATGATGTATTTTATGACAAACAACAGCATGACATCTTCTGTGACATGTTTATGATATGGTTATTTCATATTTCATTATTTACCTAATGATTTATTACATTTTGAAATACAGCAAAGGAGACACTGTGGTAAACGCTCTTTATGTAGCAAATCCTCTGTAACACAGTTTGTGAGTAAAGTCATATTGTGGCAGGCCAGGCCGCTCCTTGCTCTCTTACTGACGCAGTCATAGATACCCAAACTTTATTATGGTGGCCAAGATAGCGCAATGGTTATGGCTCTGGGTTACTGATCAGAAGGTTGGAGGTTCAACCCCGAGCATTGCCAAGCTAAGGGCTCTTGAGCAAGGCCTGTAACCCTATCTGCTCCTGGGTTGCTGTACCATAACTGACTCCAAATTCCTAACAAGCTGGCAAATGCAAAAATAGTAATAATAATAATTTCACTGAGCTGTAATGTATATGTGCCAAATAAAGGCTTCTTCTAATAACATCTCTTTCTGCTTCTGTAAATGTCAGAGAGAGAGAGTGGGGAAAAAAAAAAATTCCAAGTACCACAAATCTGTTGTATGACATTTTTTATAGCAGAAGTGGGAGATGATTTAGCCTGACCTCATGGCAGCAGCAGTAGAGTCAAACTATAAATTTGAACTAATTCTGTTTCAACTGCAAACCGGTACCTTTTTTACCTGTTTTATGTTGCAAAATTCACTTCCTCTGGTCCAGAATGCCCTATACAGGATTATATTAAAAGACACATCGAGATCCACACAGAGATCCACACTCATTAATCATGCAAGCCTCATGCTATTTTTGTCCAACTCTAATCCTTATCCCTACGCTGAGAATGTCTTAGTGCCAGCTTCAATTAGTTAAAAGCAATTACATACAGCATAAAGTTGTATGATGGAACAACCTTATTGCACATTAAAATGTATAAATAAGGCAATATTTTAAACACCAATTTAGGAGACAGCAAGGGTGTGCAAGCTCTAATCATCTATATCTGTATTTGTGTGTGTGTGTATATATATATATATAAACATGTAGCTGACTTGTCTTTTCACAAATGTCTCATTTTTCCTGAAGAAGGAACAGCCTTCTATCTAGCTAATGTGAGCTAACGAAAACTATTCGACTATAAACTAGGACATAAACCACCATTACTAGTTAATCTAGCCAGCTAACATAATATCATAAATTTTATATAATATAGCTAATATGCTTTCTAGCTACATTAACATTATCAAAACAGTTTTGAACAATGCAGCTAACTAATTCTATCTGCTTCTTTCTTGTTAAACAGTGGTAACTCTCTAACAAAGTGAATATGACCAGTTTTAATGTTACATTGGCTAATACGATCTCTTTGAGAATCAGAAAACTTGATAGCTACCAAGGGTGAGCAAGCTTACTATTTTTACTGTTTTGCCAACATTTTTGGACCAAAAATGGTGGTGGTTGAAATGAGGTGATTAGGACATTCATGGACTGTCACTATACCTATCCGAATGTCAGTGTCTAGCTATCTTGAGCACAACTCAGTTATGTGATGTATTCAGTGATTCACTACATTAGCTTTATGTGCTTCAGAAATTTAAATAACCAGAAAGTGAGTTATATCATGGTTTTTAGAATTATTTCTGTGTCCTAGAATATATAAGAATTAAAACACAATATGTTTAATATGTAACATTAAGGGGGAGACGAGACCCTAGCTGGTGGTCTGTATGCAAACTGGGAATAAATTATATTCACAATACCAAAGAAATGTGTTATAAACACTACACTCTACATATAATGCATTCTGTACTAACCTATAAAACATTATAAACATTGGCATAAACTGTAATGTTTTATAATAAATACATGTATTTGTATCATTATACATAGAAAGTGTTTCAAAAAAGTTTATTTTTTGATGACTTTCTGGCAGTGACTATATGTAGGTCATTGTTGCCCATGATTAGCAATAATGCATTATACAAAGTAGGATTTTGTGGTATTGGTGTTATAATATGTTACAAACACTACTTATAATACTATAGGTTAAGAATTCATAATGCATAATAAAGGTTGCTATAGGTAGGCTATTTTGTGCTTTCACGCTATTTATGTGTAACAATTAATCATTTTGTAATAGCTTACAAATTCATGATAATGTTCTTAATGTGGTCATAGTTCATTACATACATGGACTTTTCCGTCATTAGAAAATGTTGCCCAGCTTAATTTAGGACAGTTTAAATGTGACAGATTCAAACTTGGCCTTAGTGCCCCAGTTGAAACACAGAGCACTTTAGAAGCCTCAGTTCAGCACAATCAGCATCAGGGACTTTGCTGCTGGTGATTCCCACAGTCAGCAATACACAGCCGCTACAGAAATAGAGCGACAGCATTTAAGCAGACATATATACAATTAAGAAGACATTTAACTGAAGTGTAACTTATACTCAGTCAGAATGATAGGTATAATTTGCACTGGGGTGTTGAGATATCAGATTTTCTGTTAAACATTTGTTTTTAAATGGAACTAGGAGCAATATCAGAGTTTGTGATATCAGCAACGCGTGTGCTTCAGCATTGTGTTAGTTCTGAATGTGTTAGGTCACTATTACACTGACTTTTCACCGCACTAATTAACATTTAGAAAAACAGCAAGGCATTTTGTTGTATGTGTGACTGAAAAATAATAAGAAGAATCTCCTTCATTTCTCACCATCAAAAGAGACCACAGTTTCACCTTCCTGTTTTCAATTGGCTCCCAATTCCAAGGCTCTTGGATTCACAGGTAAAATTCACCTAGAAACAGCATTTGTACCATTTTTAGCATTTGTGCAAAGCAAAAGTAACCACTTAGAGAAGCTGGTGCCTCTTTCATGTTCCACGTCCTTTTCCTATTCAGTAAATTGGCTTTTCTGCTGGCTGTATTTTATTTATGTTCAGTTTGACTGCCGCTTTAGTTGAGAACTCTAAACAGCATAGTTTTCAGGTGTCTTCCGTATTGGTATAGCAAGTGGTCAAAAAGTCTTAAATATTAACCCTAAACCGTAGATATTGGCAGTTCTGCCAATCAAAACAAGGTTACACCCATGCTTGGAATGTCTGAGAGCCAGGTTCAATTAATGATCATTCAGGCAAATACACACGATAAAAGGTTTTATGTTTGAATGCCCTTATGGCACAATAAAAATTAGAAACAAATTTAAAAAACAAAATATCTGAAACCTATATATGTTCAAATTTCTCTTCACTTCCAGTGTATTCTGTCTTTTTGTCTTGTCTTTGCGTGTCTTTAGTTAGTTACCTAATCCTTGGTGGTTCTTTACTGTACAGAACCTGAAAGTCTTATCGACAGGTTTTGTTTTACAGGGATAAGCTGAAGAAGTCTTCTCTGGAGCTTTTGTGTCAACTTTCAGAACAGAGACAACTGTTCAAATAGAGGTGATTATTTGGAAGAGAGGTGCTGGTGAGAGCTTTTCTCTGCCCAAGGTCTCAGTGAGGTGATAAATGAACTCCAAAGTGCAGGCTGTGTGAGGGAGATGATTTATAACATGCTCTTATAGCTTGGTTTGCCACTTTCCATAGCACTTCCCTGATTGAGAAGCCACTTTAGCTAAACAGCCAGCTGTTTCACCAACATACAAAGGGAAACACCTAATAAGAGTGTTTCATTATCTATGAGTCTTGCCTAATTAATGCTATAATAATGCTATAACACAATTTGAGTATTACGAAGAGGTCAGTTGGGTTATGCTGCAAATTGCCAAATTGCATAAATGTACAACTGACAAATGAAGTGGCATTTGTGATGCAAAGTACATTTTAGTGTAGATTTAAATTCAAGAATTAAAGAAAATGAGCCCACTATGCATTTGTCTCTCAGATATATGGTTTATATTTCTTTCTCATTTAAAAGAAAAATCATGACTCATGATGGACTCATAAATCTTTCAACCCCCACATGAAAATTATACATACTTACCTGCTGTATAAAACAAGCATTAAACTTCGAAGAAATATGTATGAAGATGTGCAGAACCATTCGATACAAATACTATTATGGCATGTATGAATAACATAAAACTTTTATTTCGTTGTATAAGCCATACTTATATTTCTTGAACAAGAAAATGTTTTTTGAGTAATGTAGTTAATTATGTTATGCCACAGTGCCATTTCATTCACAAAAAAAAAAGAAAAAGAAAAAAAGATGTGCATTAATTTTCAATAAAAGCACAAATCTGGCAGAAGTTCCAGCTGTAATAGAAATTATAGGCTTATGTGAATGTGCTATAATTGTTATTTAAGAAATAAAAACATATAATCATTGCAATGGCAAAGTCTTCTGTAAGGAGACATTTATTTGACATTAAAAGATGGAGTTTTGGGTGTCCATGCTGCATTTTTGTTTTATAAACTTGAAGAGAGAGAGAAAAAGAGAGGCTGGTGAGGAAACGACAGTTTATAGCATCTATAATGTAAGTGATGCAAATCATTGTGGTATAAGAAGAATAAAACACTTCAGGACATGCTGTTATAGGAAAATAGTCCACCTAAGGGTGGTTTAAATATTGTAATAAAACCATATTAAACATCGTTCACAAACGTGATGAACATGAGCTACAGAATGACTATGTGTGTGAGAGAAAAAGATAAATGAAATTCATGCAGATCTGTTTAGCTTTGCAGTAGTTACTGCAGTATTAATTTAGCTATTTATTTACTTGGTAAATCATGCTTTAAATAAAATTCAGTGCAGAAAGAAAACATAAATTTGAGCAGTGTAATGGAAAATGCGTTATGCAAATTTGGTTTCCCAGAATAAGCTTCTCTTTGTAAATCAGAAAGCATATTCTTTATCTGTAACCTTTATCTGCTGTGAGACTCATATCCCAGTGCTGCATATCTGTTAGTGAGGAATCGAGAATGCACCTGGTAATTTATTTGTTACAATAAAGCTGAAACAGAGCAGCAAACGGGTGATGGGTACTCTGAGGGATTGTGGGAAATGCTGTTATCTGTGGGAATGGCAAGGTTTGAAGTACTCCCTGTGTTCATGCTTTAATTTGGGCAGCACCATTGGCAATCGCAATAACTGCATATTAGCAACAGGGGGATTTCTCCTGGGAGGAGTTCCATATGCTGAAACACACATCCTCTACTGCAAATTATTCTCTTCTCAAACGCTCCTCTTTCCAAAGGCCACATTCCCTGGACTATCATGTGCTCTCTCTTTCTCTCGCTCTTCCTCTCTCTTTCTTTCTCTTATTTTCTTCCCCTCTCTCTTTTACTGCTCTTTTGAGAGACAATTTGTGCATGCTGCCTGGAAGTTTTATTTGTCGGTACTTGGTGCAGGGGAGAGGAGGACATCAAATGAAAAACATTAATCACGCGGGTGAGCTACAGGGAGATCTGGGAGGAAAGAGAACGAGAGAGCGAGAGAGGAGTGAAAAAAAGGAATAAATCAGATAGAGTGGAGCAGCAGCACTCTATCGAAAAACCACATAACAAACAACAGTCTGGTCTCCTCTGAAAATACACTGAAAATAATATTGCTGTGGCCTGTCGTGTTGTGAATAAGCACTATGCTGAAGTGATTGATGTAGACAGAGAGGAAATACATCACATGCAACAAGAGCCTATCTGTTATATGTCTTTAGAGCTCAGTATCAGTCCCTAGTTAAAGCTTAGTATCAGATGTCTGTTACACATTAGCATCAAGCCTCTCCCATTCGCCTTTCAGCGATGAGCTTGGGCTTGACTTTAAACTTACACTAACATCACTGACGTTATGAATGCACAAGTTCTTGAGTGTGTTTAATCATATCTGAGCTATTTAAAGTGATGGTACTTGAAAACACTTGAAGCCACTCCGAGTCAGTCCCGATCACCAAGGTTGTGCTCTTCATAAGCTGCAAAGGTGATAAGGGCTAAACCAGGCTATGGCACAGATGGCACCAATACATGGAATCCACTCGCTCCTGACCTGCTCATCATCAATCACAGATGGCAGGCCTGTTCAAACGTGGAAATGTGAGTGTCAGCCTCTGTGCAGTTCCTCTAGCCTGAGATACATGGTCGAGCAGAGAGGACGACTAGATGAGCAAATGGCAGACAGAAATGAAGTGAAAGAGAGCGCATGAAAGAGAAACATCAGCTATGGCTTTCAGTGTAAAAGTACGTGGGCTATGTGTGAGATGAAAGCAGAAGCTCTCAGTGCAATGTGTGGTAGCGCTCCTCAGATGTGAGACAAATACAAAAGCCCAAAATCCAGGTTTTGCCATGTGTACATGTTCAGCTCATATTTATTCTATAATTATCTGTGATTCAGAGAAAAAAGAAATCTGTTTTGTTACTCTGCATACCTTTTCATTGTTTACAATAGTAAAACATGGTGCATCACAAGAAGTTATACTTTTTTTCTGGTGTTTTCTTCCCTGTAACACTGGTGTCTTTCTCCTTTCATGAAATAGTTTTAAAGCAGTTCAGAAAAAAAAATCAGTAAATTATTATTTACAATTATTTCAGTAAATAAGTGTGGACTCATGCTGGATATATCTGTGGCCGCTTGGGAAAACCCTTCACATGGTGAAATTTTACTATATATATATATATATATATATATATATATATATATATATATAGAGAGAGAGAGAGAGAGAGAGAGAGAGAGAGAGAGAGAGAGAGAGAGTCATGTGAAAGAATAAGAAATATATTGCATATATTTGAACAAGCAAACATTTTATCATCTTTGAAACAGTCCCTATTGATAACGGTGATACACTATCAAATGTTTTAAGATATATATATATATATATATATTAATTTTGTAGTAATATACAAGTTGATATACTTGAACAAAACCACAAGGAAAAATAGCTTTTTCAATAGATGTGCTATCCTTCTGTGGAAAAGGTAAGTACACCTCAGAAGCTCAGTATAGCCACCATTAGCAGAAATAACTTATTGTAGGCATTTTGCATAACTGTCCACCAGTCTCTAAAATTGGCTTGCTGGAATTTTTGACCACTCTTACATGCAATATTCATTCGTTTGCAAGATGTTTGAGGGCTTTCTTGCATGTGCTGCCCGTTTCAAATACCCAAGAAACATTTCAGTGAGATTCAAATCCAGGCTTTTACTAGGCCATTCTATAACCCTCCATTTCTTCTTTTTGTGCCATTCCTTGGTGGATTTGCAAGTGTACTTAGGATAATGATCCTGTTGAAAGGTCTACTTTCGGTTCAACTTCAACTTTTGGACAGATGGCCTCACATTATCTTCAAGCGCTCTTTGATGTGATGCAGAATTCACAGTTGAAGCAATGAATGCAAGCTGTCCAGTGTCTGAGGCAGTGAAGCAACCCCAAACCATAACATTTCCACCACCGTGCTTCACAGTTGGTATGAGGTGCTTCTCCTGAAAAGTTCTCTTTGGTCTGCACCAAACATGTCTGCTGTCACTGTGGCCAGACAACTCTATCTTTGATTCATCTGTCCAGAGCACATTATTACAAAAGGCCTGGTCTTTGCCTATATCCTCATTGGCAAGATGTAGTCTTGCTCTATGTTCTTTCAGCGAAGGCTTTTTCCTAGCACACCTCACATGCAGGTAAAATTTGTGCAACCTCTTTCTGATTGTAGAAGCATGCACTTTGACACCAATAGTTGCAAAACTTACTAGTAGATCCTGTGATGAAATGCTGGGGTTCTTAGGGACTTCTTTTTGCATCAGACGGTCTGCTCTTGGGCTGAATTTGCTGGGACAGACAGTCCTGGACAAATTGGCAGTTGTTTGAAATCTGTGCCATTTGTAGATTAACTTCCTTACAGTGGAATTATGTATTTCAAATAATTTGGAGATCTTTTTAAATCTCTTTCCAGACTCATAGGCATCCACACCTTTTTTCTGAAGGCCTTACAGTATTCTTTTGATGTTGGTATGATGATAACACACACCTCAATAGCAAAGGGAACACCAGACACTACATATGAGAGAGGTATAAATAAGACAGGTTCCACCTGCACTCCCTAAGCAGGTTCTAATCACTGGCACCCAATCATGAACACCTGATTCTAATTATATGGATTCTATGGATTTGAAGGTGTGATAAATATAGGTATGTACTTACTTTTTCTATGTGACTGATCTCTTTTTTGTTAAATTAAATTGAGAAAATTACTACGAAATGTAAATTTTCTGTCATTTGATAGAGTGTATCACCTTTATTAATAGGCACTGTTTCAAAGAGGATCAAAAGTTTGGTTGTCCAAATATGTAAAAAAATAAAAAAAATAAATAAATAATTTAAAAAACCATGTCCATGGGGTGTACTTATTTTTTCACATTACTGTGTGTAGCACTAATATATATATATACACATACTTGAACCCCATAGAAAACCTGTGGGGTGAACTGAAGAAGAGAGTCCACCAGCGTGGATCTCAAAATTCAAAGGATCTGGAGAGATTCTTTATGGAGGAATGGTCTCAGATCCCTTGCCATGTATTCTCCAACCTCATCAGGCATTATAGGAGAAGACTCAGAGCTGTTATCTTGGCAAAGGGAGGTAGCAGAAAGAATTGACTAAAAGGGTGCCAAAAATTGTTGCACACCTATACTTAACAAAGAGATATATTTTTTATATAAACCTGTGTCTTGTCTGCAATTTTTGATATCCATGATATCCATTTAACAAAAGATCAAAAGGTGAAAAAATAAAGACAGTTTTTCACAGCCTTCTTTGATCATATTTACAAAGGGTGCCAATATTATTGGGGGGCACTGTATAAGTAAATAAATAAATAAATATACACTGAAATATATATATTCTTGGCTAATTTCATACAAATTATCATTAATCATTGGATCCAAATTATTATAGCATGTGCATGCACTCCTCTAGCACCATCATGGCTCATTAATGTCACATGCAATGGATTACCAGTTGACAAATTTTAAGAGGGAAGTGCTAACCTCAGATGTACAGCCCTTGTGTAAATCTATACTATTATCTCCAGCAGCTGTGTGTCCCAGAAGGAAGGTCAGTCAATGCAAGCCACCCTACATCCTACAAGCCACCATGACTGCTCCTATCTACAAGATCAATGGGCATCTTGGGGTTTGAGCGATATTGCAGGCAGCACTTGGTCCCCAATAGCTGCAGACCCACAGACTGATGGAGCGTTGTCATCTGCATTCCCAATAGCTGCAGAGTAAATATCATGGGTTCACACTCAATCTCTTCAGTAGCCCCAGAATGGGGTGGCATTTGCCAGTGATGTAGTGGATTTGTATAAGGCTTATGGGAGACAAAGTCCTGCTATCCAGAAGGGTTTATATGGAATATTGAGCAGACAATGAGGCAAATAAGGCAAAGATAGGAAACAAGTTTAAGTTTAAAGGTGCAGTGTCTAATTTTTCTAGACCTGTAATAATGATTATGATATACCAAAGACAAAATGTTATTTGCAGACATTGCCATGCAGTAATCTAGTTAGTTTATTCTGGCTGCTGAATGCTTTATGACAGTTCATTTTGGCTACATTTAAAAAAGTTGACCTGGAAATGAACCTCACAGCCAACAGAGGGTTCTGGAAATTGCCAACTTCAAGTAATATTTACAGCCTTAACAACACCAGTCCAAACTCAGTTTAACACCTTAAAGTCACAGGACCCACTAGCAAGCCCAGACTAAGATTTCTCACTTTTTCATAACTCCATATAGTTAGTGAATAATTCATAGTAGTTACTGAGAAATGCTTTAAGATGAATAATAAATAAAACACATTAACTTTAAGGGGTTAATGTTGTCCTAAAGGTGAAGATGAACTAGTTTCATTATTTATAACACAGATGGTAAGCCCTTTAGATTTATGGAGAAATGCCCAGTTGTCATGACCTACAATTGTTTTTCTTACAAAAAAATAAAAAAATAAAAAAATAAAAATCCACCCACCTCCCCGCCAAAAAACAAAACAATGACATATCGCCTAATCACTTTTCTAATAGTTCGCCCTTGGCTTCCTGATTAATTATCTGATGAGATAGGGAAGTGCTTGTTTCAGTAATCCACACTATATCACAATTCACTGGAACTCTGATTAGCATACTCATGTATTTTCATGTTTCCTGATTTGGTAACACACTTAACTTGTAATGATCAATACTCCACACTGACTCTATGTATCAGTATTGACTCCTAGCTAAAATATGGTAAGAGGTTACATTAACTGGAAATACGCATAATCGATTTTTACCCACAGGATAGTTATCTATTTATCTGTGTCCTCTGCATTTCACCGGATTCCAGGCTCTTTAAGCCCTCTGTGTCAATCTGGTCTGAGGGACTTGATGTAAAGCCCAATTAGCTTTAGAACAAATGACCCATGGGAGCACAATTCTCCCCATCAGCGAAATGCATGCAAGTGAGCAGACTGAACATGCTTTGTGCTAATTGACAACAGTAAAATGTGGCCATGAAGGATCATCTGCAAATGAGAGGAAATGCAGGAAATGAGAAGCTGCCATTTCATAATCAGTGCCAGAATCAGATTTGTGGTTTGGAGCAATGTGTTATCAATAGCGCATCCCTTTAGGTAATCAATGAAATAACGTCTTCAGCCAATTAGTGTCCATATTATATTTAATCATTTCTTCTGAGGAACTCGTTTTTCATTGAAAAAAAATTGTATAGCCTTTCAAGTCACTTTTAAATATAATGATTGCAGCTCTGTCTTGATAATTGAAAGAGATTTGAATGAATATATTAATCTCTATTCTCTTTTACTAATCTCTATTCTTATCTATTACTAAGCTGTTTTTACTGAATGTGTGAAACTGAAACCCAGGGAGAACCATGAACTCTCAGATAACATGAAAAAGTCAACAAAAAATAAGAGTATAGAATAAAAAAATGTCTGTTTACATAGTATTTACATTTTGCATTGCTCCTTCTCATCTACAGTGCCCTCCACTAATATTGGCACCTTTTGTAAATATGAGCAATCAAGGCTGTGAAAAATTGTCTTTGTTGTTTAACTTTTTGATATTTTGTTAAAAAAAAAAAAAAAAAACTGTTAAAATTGTGTGGCACAATTATTGGCACCATTTTAGTCAATATTTTGTACTTCCCTTTGCCAAGATAACAACTCTGAGTCTTCTCCTATATTCCATGATGAAGTTGGAGAATACATGGCAAGGGATCTGAAACTGTTCCTCCATACAGAATCTCTCCAGATCCTTTGAATTTTGAGGTCCACACTGGTGGACTCTCCTCTTCAGTTCACCCTGCAGGTTTTCTATGGGGTTCAAGTCTAGGGACGTGGATGGCCATGGCAGGACTTTGATTTCGTGGTCAATAAACCACCAATAAAGATCCAACCATGGCCCATTTTAAGTTTTCTGGCAGAGGCAGTCAGGTGTTCATTTAATATCTGTTGATATTTGATAGATTCCATGATGACACGTATCCTAACAAAATGTCCAAGTCCTCTGGCAAAAAAAACAGCCCCAAAACATTAAATAACCAGCACCATATTTAAACGTGGGCGTGAGGTATTTTTCCATATGGCTACCTTTCTTGTGTGCGCCAAACCCACCTCTGGTGTTTATTTTCAAAAAGCTCTATTTTGGTTTCATCTGACCATAGAACCCAATCCCATTTAAAGTTCCAGAAGTATCTGGAAAACTGAAGGTGCTTGAGTTTGTTTTTGGATGAGAGTAGAGGCTTTTTTCTTGAAACCCTTCCAAACAACTTCTGCAATTATCCAGCTGTGATCCTTGGAGATTTTTTGCCACTCGAACCATCCTCTTCACAGTGAGTTGAGACAATATAGACAACACGTCCTCTTCCAGGTTGATTCATAACTTCTCCAGTTGACTGGAACTTCTTAATTATTGCCCTGATGGTGGAAATGGGCAATATTTTTATATATATATATATATATATATACATATATACATTTTGTTATAGCCACTTCCAATTTTGTGAAGCTCAACAACCTTTTGCTGCACATCACAGCTATATTCCTTGGTCTCACCCATTGTTATGAATGACTAAGGGAATTTGGCCTATGTGTTACCTCATATTTATACCCCTGTGAAACAGGAAGTCATGGTTGAACATTTCCCTGTTCCTAGTCACCCAGGTGTACTAAAAACTGTAAAATATATATGGGAATATACTTCAAAGGGCATTAAGGTACATTTGATCGAGAGTGCGTTGCTCCTTTATCATACCATGAAAACAAAGATAGACATGTACAGCACCTCCAGGGTTTACTATTGAAGTATTTAGAAGCTGCTTGAGGCCAGGAAATGTTGGCTGGTTGATTATTATATCTGTACCTTGGCCCAAAGATAGACATTCCTTCAACATAATCATAAAGGAAAAAAACAACAACTTTGAATTAACAAGATGTTATTGTTCCCACCCATTGTCAAAAATGAATAGGATCCGGCTATATCACAGCTTAGTTTAGAAATTCTCAGTAAGGTTTCTGGCCTACTCGGCATTGAGCTGGATGAATTTCTGCATTCAGTATTCAGAGATGACTATGTGACCCACGGCTGCCTGAATTTCAGTCAAGACACTTGTTCTTATTTGTTCTCATTAGCATCATGTCACCCAGCAGCCCTGTGTTGTGTCTTCTGCTTCTATTTCTGTATTTGCACACCTGTGGTCAGCTATGACAGAGCTAAAACAAAAGTATCAAGCTCTATTCATACCAGACAGATTAAAATGCAGTGTAATATCCATTTTCAGAAGTTGTCATGTGATAAATTGGATTGTCTGATCACACTTCTATAAAAAAAAAAAAAACCAACAACAGGGTAAGTTGGATTCTGCTCAGTAGATTTTACTTTAAAAAACACAGAGTCTCTCTTTCCTTGTAATGCTTATGGGAAGACAAAAAAAAAACGGCTAAATTGCTGTTGCATAAAGAAAACAATAAAAGGCGTCCAAACTGAGAAAATGGGCGATTCTGTTTACACTGTGCAGAAAGAGGTTGCGTCTTTCACTAGTCAGTCCTCATTGCAGATTGGGTCTTCATATTGAGGGTCACAAAAATATTCACAATCAGCTTCAAGAGTAAACTCAATTTGTTCTGGACAGGTTTAATGAAAATAGACATCTGCGTCAATGAAGGACAATGACAAATCAATAACAGAATACTCTGTATTCTGTTATTATAAATCACAGGTATATCACAGATGCTGAAATAGTAATTTGCATGACGAATTAGCATCGGCTCAATCAGTTTGTTGTAAATCTATTCTTACCTCTCTTCTTTTGTAACAGACACTGGCAATTTGTACAAATATCTCTATCTCTGAATTCAAAACTCAGCTCTAAATCCATTTGCTCACCCAATATTATCAGTCATAATGTGTATATGCTTCATGTACTACTCATTGTGTTTATCTGCTTATACCGCTTACACTTTCTGTGCACTTTAAGTGTCTGTCCCTTGTTATGGATTTGAATATTGTAAGATTTATTATAACTATGCACCTGCATTGCTTCTTGTACTGGACTGGGCAAATGTCCACTGTCCATATGACCCATATGTTTGACTGCTTTACTGTATTGTTATTGTCTTTTATTGTGAAGTGTCCTTGAGCTCTGGAAAGGCGCTATACAAATTAAACATATTATTATTATTATTATTATTATTATTATTATTATTATTATTATTATTATTATTATTATTATTATTATGGCAGCGGTACATTATGAAGATAAGTACATTTAGGTAAAGTAAACATGCTCCATTACCAAGTAATAACACTGAAAATTCCATACTACACATTACATATTATTCTGGCCATTTTAATTGAGACACCTATACCCGTGCAATTATCTAATATTATCTATATCTATATCTATATCTAATCTGACTGGGGCATGTTTGTTAGGGCCACACACTGGCTTCAGTATTTCAGAAACTGATGATCTCCTGGGATTTTCATTCATAACAGTCTCTAGAGTTTACACAGAAGTGTCCAAAAAAACAACAAAAAAATGAGCAATGGGTGGAAACACCTCGTTGATGAGAAAGCTCAGCAGAGACTGCCCAGACAGGTTTGAGCTCACCGGAAGGCTACAGTAAATAAAATAACCACTCTTTACAACCGTGGTGAGCAGACAATCATCTCAGAATGCACATCACATCAAATCTTAAGGCAGATGGACTACAAAGGCAGAAGACCTCATTGTGCTCCACTCCTTTCAGGTACTGTATCTGATGTTACTTTGGGCACAAGTTCACCGAAATTGGACAGATGAATATTGGAAAAATACAATTTCTGCATTCTGGTGTTTGGCATGAACATTAACTGAAGCTCTTGACCTGTATCTACATGATTTTATGCATTATACTGCTACCACAGGTTTGGCTGATTGAATAAATGCCTGAATGAGCAGGAGTAAATGTATTCTTATTAAAGTGACTGTTGAATGTTTATACACTGTATTATATACTACACCTGATTTTTGTAGGGTAAAAATTGTTGGGACAGCTTCAAAATTGGAACAGCTTCAAATCGATCAGTCAAGGTATGTCTTAAATTGGCATACTTAGTCTACTTTTAGTGCAATTAGAAGTGTGTACCTCAGAAATTCTGTGATATGTACTGCACTATTAATATACATTTAATAGACCATTGTACAGAGCAAAAGGGGTCATCAGAGGGCACTGTGGTTTGAATTTGTCTAAATGGCCAATGCACCAGGTGTAATGTTGGTTCTGGACAATTGTAGTAGGTACTGCATTTGATATTTTAATATTTGATATTTTAGTAGGTAATTTTATATTTTCTTGTAGTACAGAACATTTGGGTTTGATTCTACATTCTAAAATGGTTCTACTTGGAACGCTTTTGCCTTTTCTGAGGAGATCCAAATTCTAGTACACAATTTATTCCATGAAATCTACAAATATCCAACACGCTGATGACCCAAGCTTGTCCCATGTAAAGACATTATCTTTAATATTCCTTCGCACTCATTGTGCCATCTGGTATAGTACTGGCAAGATGACAACTAGAACCAACACAAGCTCACTTCTGCAAATTCACACAAACTAAATTAGGGGTGGGACCAGTTTAGTAAAAGAGTCATAGCTCCTCTTAGTTCCTTTGTTTGGAATTCAGTAAAATTTATTTTGTTTTTGGTAATCTACCTGAGTTTTCTAATGTTTTCTTCTATACGAGGAGAATTTAATCTTGTCTAGAACAGAGACATCAAAGGTAATCTATATTGTTTTAATGGCATCTGTCATGTTGCAGCCCAATGGTAATTTCCTCAGCTTATCTGAAGCCTCTACTTTGTGGACATTGATTTTGTCAGTATTGCATTCCTTCCTTCTGCCAAGTGCTGGGAGAAGAATTATTTGATTGGGATCATAGTTAAGCAGGACTGCAGGCATCTTAACAGTCCCTACCCTGCTATCACTGATTTCCATAGCAAAGACCTGCACAAAATATGCACAATAAACACTATGAGTACTCTCCAACTAGCAAAGACTATATACTCAGAAATGCTTGGTTTGTTATATTTTGGAGACAGCACATTTGTGTACACTTGTTATGCCCAGAATTCTACTTTTATTATTGAATTGGCAAGGTGAAATGCATTGTATAGATGTCATTGTTTTACCGTAATCTGGTTAATCTCCTTATTGATCAGGCTCTTTGCTGTTACTGTTCAACACCGACCTTTTCTCAACTGATAATTGTCATGGCAGACAGACAGACTCAAATGCTAGTAGCAGATGAGTCAAAGGGCTAGGCAACACTCTGAAGTGTGAGGCAGGCAAATGGTCAAGTGATCAGAAAACAGGCATAAAATGTGAAAACTTTTGGTCAAGACACAAAGAAAGTAATGTGATTGCAAACAGGTGTGTTTCCATTAGTAATTAGGTGACAAGATGATGTGAGCTTGACTGAAAGTCATGTGACAAGATCACGGGCTGAGGAACCTGGGAATTGACTTATGGGAGCTCGCTCTATCTCAACGGTCTGTATGAAATTCTCTTATGAAATCAGGGTTTGAGACATTCTTTGAAAAGAACATAGCAATGTTCCTCCAGGCCATAACCATCCTAGTTTTTAAGATACTGGATTTGCCCTTGGTGACAACAAGGATGGACCTTACTGGAGTTCCTTCAGTATCCAACAGTGGAGAGGGGTTTCAATTGAGATGTCTTCATCTAATGGACCAGGAATAAGAGGCTTGACAAAGAAAACATGAAGGCTTGGAGAATGGTTCAATGACATGGCAGTTGTAGCTTACAGGTTGTTTTATTATTATTATTATTATTATTATTATTATTATTATTATTATTATTATTATCCATCCATCCATCCATCCATCTTCTACCGCTTACTCCTTTTCAGGGTCACAGGGAACCTGGAGCCTATCCCAGGGAACATCGGGCACTATGCAGGGTACACCCTGGACGGATGGATGTATGGATGGATTACTCTCAATGGGCCAAAGTAACAGGGCATTTGTCCTTGGTTGACAGCCATCCCCTGTTGCCTGGTTCATAAATGGGAATTTATCAGAGAGGTGTCTCAAAAATTATTTTTGTTGTTGACTGCTTAACAGCCAGTGTGAATCCTCCCCTCCCATGCGCCCTCACTTTTTTAAACACCATTTGTCAGGTGCATCTGTGGGTGTGGAGTTCCAGGGAAAGATGGCTGTAGTTTATTTGATTATCCCTTAAGGAGTGATCTGAGTCAGATTGCAATGATACTGAAGTTTCTAATGAATCATTGGTGGAAATTTGTAAAACCTAGGAATCTTTCTAGGTCTTTTAAAGTTTGTGGAGTTGGCCACTCTGCTAGTACTTAGACCTTGGCTTTGCCTTTGAGAACATCCTCAACATATTTTTCAGTTTTGACAAACATTTGATGTTTGAGGGGTTATGGCCTCCTCACTCACTCGTTTTCCATGCAAACCTTGTACATGAATAAGGTCCTTAGGTGGAAGCATGGGAATACCAAAATGATTAACTATATCAGCAACTATCAAGCTTATAGTTACCTCAGTATTGAATGCTGAAAAAGTAAACAAGGTGTCTGAATGCTGGATCATGACAGGAATTTGGAATGGTTCAGCTGAAACAGTATAGAGCACACTCCCGATATTTGCTGTCAAGATCATTGTGCCTCTTTTGTTCTAAGTCAGACTGGAGTAGTGGGTTGGCTCACCAAAAGCAGAAACTTTGATCCAGATGAGGCTGATGTTCTTAGATGATTAATTTGATGTGAGTTATTTGCATGGGCTCTGGGACTTATATGTTGAGATATATATGACATTATTGTGTTGAGATATATCTCACTCTCAACACTTGCAGAGACAGAACAAAGATTGAGTTCTCATTTTGTACAGGCAAAACTGCTCTGTAATCACATCCACATGAATGTGGTGATGAGTGCAGACTCATTTAATCTGCATCTAGGAACTAGCATGCAAAACTCTAGAAATTACTCAGCTGCTGATCATAAACCTTGTTTTAGGGACATGAGACATTCACATGTTTTTTTTTGTGATTTGGAGAGTGATGGAACATGCTATGAAATGGTTGATGAACTATCATTTGACTATATGATATCAATCTCATTCATCTGCACAGCAGTGGCCCATCCAAGTGCCTTCCTTGTGAGCTACTTTGTCTGGTAAGAAACTTTGGCACTTGGACAGAACTCTTTCATACTGGTCAGGTTGGCAATTAAAAGCCTATGTGATAATAATATTTTCTAATTTTGTTGATCTAGTCTTGCAAGAATTGGGATTCATAATCTCTCTGAAGTGCAAAATCACAGTTTTATCTCTTTATCTGGGATTTTAATCATACACAATACTCACCACTAAACAGATCTAGGTCAGAGATTCTTTATTCTCTACAGGCATTATCAAGTTGATACTTCTGAAAAACACCCTCTGAAGTGACGGTGATCGAGCAGGGAAAGTTGCTAAAGGGACTAGTCTGAGCGTGTGGGTGAGAGAGAAACAAAGATGCAAACAGAAAAAGAATAATACAGGCAAGGAAAAGGTCCAAAGTAAGAGCTTGTATTATTTTCATTGTGTATTTGAAGCAAGGTCAGGCCAAGTAAAAAGCCTCCAGAGTAGAGAACAAGGCCTTTGACAAAGTGTTGTGTGCAACACCACAGGTCAAACACACACAGTGCAGGGTGAATCAGATGATTTGGGCAAACAGAACAGACTGTCTGCACTGGATCTGCTCCAGCCTTCATGGGTTTGTGCCTGTAGTTTGGCTGAACCAGCTTGAGTTCTCTAGCTCTGGCTCTGGTGGCCTTTGTTTGGTGTGTGCAATCTATTTCCTCTGCCTGTTGCAGCTGTTTGTGTTCTGTTATTATTGTGGAAAGGGTCTCGATTCATAGGCACAAAAATTCTCATATATTCACACACACACACACACACACACACACACACACACACACACACACACACACACACACACACACACACACACACAGGCCACTATATCCAGGAAGTTTTAACTGGCACTATTCTATAAGGCTGACAAGAACCCTCCCCTTTGGGATCTGAGGAGCCTCTGCTGCACGTGTAGTGTAGATGCAATTACAATTTTTTTTTTTTACAACCCCAATTCTGAAAAAGTTGGGACAGTATGGAAGATGCAAAAAAAAAAAACAAATGGAGTCATTTGAAAATTCAGTTCACCCTGTACTATATTGAAAACACATTATTTGATGTTTTACTTTGAGAATTTAATTTATTTTTGGAAATATACACTCATTTCAAATCTGATGACTGCAACACACTCCAAAAATGTTGGGACAGTCGACTGTTTACCACTGTGTAACATCACCTTTTCTTTTTATAACACTTATTAAGCATTTGGACACTGAAGACACCAGTTGGTTAAGTTTAGAAGTAGAATTTTCCCCCATTCATCCATTATGCATTTCTTCAGCTGCGCATCTGTACGGGCCTTCACTGCCTTATTTTGCGATTCATAATGCACCACACATCCTTAAACGGAGACAGGTCAGGACTGCAGGAAGGCCATGCTAGCACCCGCACTTTCTGCTTACGCAACCATGTGCTTGTAATCCGGGCAGAATGTGGTTTGGTGTTGTCCTGCTCTGGATGGCAGCGTATGTTGCTCTGTGTATATGTACATATCTTTCTGCATTAATGGTGCCCTTACAGTTGGCAGAGATGGGCATTGACACACCCCATACCATGAGAGACCCTGACTTTTGGACCTGACGCTAATAACAACTTGGATGGTCCTTTTCCTCTTTGGCCTGGAGAACACGACAGCTGTTTTGTCCAAAAACTATTTGAAATGTTGACATGTTGGACCACAAAACACGATTCCACTGTGTCCATCTCAGATGACACTGAGCCCAGAGAAGTCAGCGGCGCTTCTGGACTGTGTTGATGTATGACTTCTGCTTTGCACAGTAAAGCCTTAACTTGCATTTGTGGATGCAGCGGCGAATGGTGCTGACTGAAAAAGGTTTACCAAAGTATTCTCGAGCCCATGTCAGGATATCCATTACAGACTTATGACGGTTTTGAAGACAGTGATGTCTATGGGATCGGAGATCATGCGCATTCAGAAGTGTTTTTCGGCCTTGCCCTTAACACACAGAGATTTGACTGGATTTACTTGAATCTTTTAATTATATTGTGCACTGTAGAAGGTAAAATGCCCAAAATCCTTGTCTTTGTGGAATGTTGTTCTTAAAGGCTTGGATTATTTGCTGATGCATCTGTTGATTAGACAGTTGCCGCACCTGTTTCACATCACCTTCTTATTTCAGCTTGTCACATCGCTATTAGTCCTAAATTGCCCCCTGCCAACTTTTTTGGAACATGTTGCATGCATCAATTTCAAAATAAATGTTTATCAAATATGCTTTTTTGTTTAAATAAAAGTCAAAGTACATTTACAAATCATTTCTCTTTGTTTCTATTAGCAATTTCCATACTGTTCCAACTTTTTTGGAATTGTGGTTGTACAGAAACTCAGTTATAATGGACATATAACTTTAACTATGTATTTTTTTAATTAAGGTTTTTTTAAATTAAGCTCTGAATCTTAGAGATGGGACAGCCTCCTTTTTTCAGAGAATGTGTACTTATGCATCACAACATATTTGTTTCAGTGTCATAACGGTCTTTTCATACTGAACAGGGTCTGACCGTATTGCTCCAGTATTGAAACCTTGAATAAGAACAACTTTAATAAGATTTTTTCCTCATATGGTACAAATTTTTCTCATGTGTGTGTCATCCTACAAGTTTTATTGTGAAAGTGTTAGACATTCAGCAATTGCCCTTGGATTTCCTTTGTTAATGAGTTTTGAATAAACAGGGTGTAACAGTCTTGTCAATATGCCACTCAAAGGATACAGCAGACCCAGGGTAAAATGTTTGCTTTTTTATTTGTTTTATTTCTTTATTTTATTACCCTGGCATGCTAATCAGACAGTAATATAAAACTTTTTCAAAACGAATTGTGTTGCAGCTTTCCAGCTGGCTCATCAAATTCTGGTGTTCTTCTCACACCTCAGTGCTACATGCACACTCCATCCTATGTTGGCCAGGGAGCCATCAGATCTGTGATTAACTCCCTACTTCCAGCACTCTCTGATTCTTCATCCTGCAGCACAAACAGGGAGAGAAAATACAGGCGTGGTCCAGAAAACCAGAGGGCCCCGACAGAGAGCTGCTTTACAAAGGCCAAATCACACTTCACTAGGTTTGAAGTGAGACCAGCTCAGCTCAAGGATTTTAGGAATGCCCTCATATGATTCTGCCTTCATTATGTCATCTGAATAAGCAGCGGTATATGTGCAGTGGATCTGTTACACATAGCTGATTAGTCGTTCAATCATCTTGTGTAGATCAAAAAGGGTGGAGAAAGCTTTTTTTGCATTAGACTATTTGATCCAGGATCTCTATCATTACAAAGAATTAGGTAGGTATCACATTTTAAACTGCCCCATCCAAATTAGGCACAAGCACAATGGGACTGTTTTATTCACCCTATTACTTCCATCCCTAGCATTTTCACCAGTTCACCCTGAACCACTTTTATGTTATGTTCAGGCAAACTATATGGCTGGCTACACACAAACATGCCGGAGGAGTCCCAATATAGTGTTCTATGAGGTCAATGCTCCCAGGCTGGGAAAAAAAAATGCATTCAAAAATTTGGCTTGTAACCTTGCAGCCTTTGCCATCTGGGATGGTGAGAGATGGTCTCCAAATGAGGTCTTAGTAGCATTTGATATTTTTGAGCACTTTGGTCCCAGCTCATGTTTCTCTCCTCTCTCTTCTGTTTAAGGAGGTGATAAATCTGCACCCACCCATATATATATGGAATGATTTGGAATGCTCCCCATGCTGACCTGGGTCATTAGATGTGTCATCATGGGGAACATTCCAAATCAAGCATACCAATTCAAGCAGATCGTGGTAAGCAGAAGATGGTGGAATGGTGCATTTGGCTTTGCTGGCGGATTCACCAGCCAACATTTGCAGCAGGAAGCACACCAGTGCATCACCACAAATGCCCTGGCAATAGGAATGAGCCATTAATCAGTGGAGTTTTTTTATTTACCTGTGGTTGTCCAGCTATGGGATTATAATGAGCAGCATGGAAAGCATTTCCATGCAGCTTTTTGGAGCCGACACTTGATCGAAATTCTACTGATTTTGCCCTTGAGCTCTCAGATTTCTTGATTTAGTTTGAATTTAGTTTCTAGTGACAGACACTGATTCTCAAGATTGCTTTTTAGAATAAGTGCTTTATTGTTCTACCTTCAGCTGCTTGTTGACACATCCAGAAGGACTCTTGGGTCCTTTGCAGGTCGTCTTCTAGTGTTTTCTTCTCAGATCTCAGCTTTGCATTTTGTAAACTCTAAGTGTATGGATTATCCATCTAGCTTGTCCCCAAACACCTCTTTCCCAGTGAAGATGTGCTAAACCACATCACCACCTACAGCACAGTTCTTCCCTTTTTTCCTGAATACAGGAAAATGCGTTGAATTTCTTTTCCAGGGTAAATGCACACATTTTACAGATGCAGTAGATATAGAGATAACCCCAATAGATGCGGTTGAAGAATGCTAGAGCATTTCTTTTATGTGGTGTTTTTTTTTTCTTTTCTTCAACCAAAGCTGAATTTTCTTTAAATAATATATTATTGTAGAGTTGCAGTATGACATCAATGCATTTCTTACACCTTAATTATAATTACTATTTAGCTCATTTCCATCAAAACTAAAGTGTTTAATTAATGTAGGAGTGCGACATCATTGCCAATAAGCAACACTCTCTGAAGGTGTTTCTGTCTGAGCCATATTCAAATGTGGAGTTCTTCATTCAGCACTCATACAGTACTAATCAACCTTACAGAATGTGTGGCAGAGAGAGAGAGAGAGAGAGAGAGAGAGAGAGAGAGAGAGAGAGAGAGAGAGAGAGAGAGAGAGAGAGAGAGAGAGAAGGTGTGACAGAGTGAAGAACTGAAGATTTTGTTTGTGTTGCAAGGTAAACGGAAAGCACGCTTTTAAATGAACATCATGGTCTCAGAATTTATTTATATAATAACATCTAAAACAAAGTCTCTTAAAAAGGTGCTCTTAAAACATCCTTGTGATATAAAAGTCATAATCCATAAAATTGCACAAATTTTTCCATTCATTATATCCTTCAAGGCCTTACTGACAGCCCAGTCCATATTAAGTCTAATCTGGCATTTTGGAGAGGTTGTGAAAGACAATGGGCCAGAGCGAGGCATTGCGATGAGCTTAATGGTGCCGTCTCTTTAAACAGCTGCTTCCTGTTTACTCTCACTGGCACCCAACAGCGCTTGTTTTGCTCATTACACACAAATGGAGGAATTGCAAAATGACATTCAGGGATGTTGCTATGTTTTACTCTGATCAGAGTTCATTTTCTTTTGGAATGGTTCAGGGTTTCAGGTGATGACTGACCATATGGGGTCTGGACATTAAGTAGTGTACACTGACACAACTCCCACATAATAGTATTCCAGTAAGTCAAAGTATATTTATAGATGCTAATGCTTGAACAGTAACACAGTGGGAGGGAGAGAGAGCAAATCCAGTGCTTCAATGCTGAGTGAGAAATCACAAAAATGATAACAAAGCATTATGTTTTATCTCCAGCTCTGCTGTGGGCTAGACAGACCATGGCAGGCTTTGAGCCAGAATTATGGGTCTGGTGGCATAAATTGTAATTGGTGTGAAATGACTTTTTGGAGTGGTTTCGGAATCCAGGCCTTGGTATTGTGTGTTGTGAAATGTAACTTGGTCAGGCATGCTAAACTGATCTTTGATGAGGTCTACAGTATATGCATACTTGTGCTATTGTGAAAGGTCAAAAGTATGTAGCAGGTGTTCACATTATTAGTAGATATTACTCACTTGGATAAACAGCAGTTTACTACAAAATGTTGCATTATTACTTAATGAGCCATTGTACTGTAGCAAACCATGGTCTGTAGCCTCTAATACAAATCGCCATAAACACTATCCCAGACATTTTAATTGTTTATGGTGAGAGAAAGCAACTAGGGGGCTCAGAGAAATCATTTCAGAGGCCTCTGCTAATCTATTTAAAGTAGTAGAGTAGCATGTGGAAGAAAGAGATAAAAGATGCTTTTGGATTAAGTGGCTGCATTAGACTCTGTTTTTTGTTTTATTGCTGTGGCTGTATCATAGCAGGAGTTGATTGTTTAGCTTGGCTTAAAAGACAGAAGGCAATGAAATTAAAACCTGTTAAGAACAACAGGACAGTGGGCCCGTTTCCCTGATAGAGTGGCCCACACTGTGAAAATAAACAGTGAATCACAAAAACATGAGGGTGTGCTGAGATATCGAGTTGGCAAACAGTCATGCACATATACCGTGGGCTTGATTTCTATGGTGTCAATCAGTCCACAAACGTTGAAAATAAAGTACATATATTAAGTAATAGTAATGGAATAAAGCTGCAGTGGCAGATAGATTTTGATGGGACAGGACAACATTGATAATGACATAGGCTCAAACAAAATTAGGTCGAGAAGCTGTCACACTTGATTATGCTGTAGGCTACTGTGTACAAAGTTAGAGTAACCCCATAATAGGCAGTTGAAAGTGAACATATGGTCATCCAGTATACAGTCACACAGTTCATTTTCAACAGAATCAACAGAATGTTAGCTAATTTCTGTCAACTAGTGACACTTTTTAAAATAATTTTTCATTCAAAAGAGGTTTTTTTTTAATTATCAGTTTTTAAATGAGTTTAAAATGTATGTAGTTGTGAATGAAGACTTTATAAAGATTAACATTTGTTAAATGGCTGATATATAAATGGCGGTGCTCTGCCTCACATGTGCTGATCGACAAGCCACTTTTGGAATAAAGGTTAGATGGCCAAATGCAGTCTGTTTTTCAGAAACATTCCAGTGATAAGATCATCACCATAGGAGTGTGCAAAGAAATACTTTCTATAATTAGAAAATAGTCTTTGTGCTCTGATGCTTTTGCAAAACATACCTTTAAAGGCTTACTGAGCATAAGTAGATAGTCTATCAGACACACAAATGTCACTCTGTAAAACATGAGTAGGTGGTAAGACTCTTTTTCTTTAGGCCAGTGGTCACCAACCATGTCCCTGAAGATCTACCTTCCTGAAGACTTTAGCTCCAACCATAATCCTACCCACCTGACATCTAATAATTGCCTTAAGAAGTTCTTGATCAGCTAAAACAGGTGTGTTAAATTTTGGATGGAGATGAAAGCTGCAGGAAGCTAGATCTCAAAGAAGAGAGTTGATGACCACTACTTCATAAACTGTTGAAAATTTTAATCTAAATCCATGGCAGAGGCCAGCATCTGTCTATACCCATTCTGCAGACATACAAGCATTCTAAGGTCAAGTTCAGAAAACACTCAAACTACAACTTATGAAGAGGAACCAAGCTTGAAAATGACAACTTAGAATTGTGGCATACCGTACATGGACAAGATTTCATAAAGTCACATGACTAGTGAAGGGTATTTATAAATACTAACGTCTGGGTTACGCATATAACCCTGTTCCCTGAGAAGGGAACAAGGCATTGCGTGAGCTTCATGCTGTGGGAAGTACCCTCAGGCTTGACTGGTATCTGAAGTCTGTGTAAAATCATGCCTATTTATAGGCATGCCGTGATCAGGTGACATGGAATTTCGTATGTCGCATAACTATAAAATGGCACCCGTAAACCACATCATCAGCCTCTATTATCTGAAGTGAAGATGCAATTCACAGGCATGCCCCAGTATGATAAACCTATGCAATGTCTTGTTCCCTTCTCACGGAACAGGGTTGCATGCATAGCCCAGACGTTCCCTTTCAAAGGGAACTCAACATTGCATGAGCTTCACACTGTGAAAACGAGTATACCCACTCCATCATACTGAGGGTATGGCCTGTTACTAGGCTCCATCAATAGGGGCATGGCTGGCCGAAATGGCGGCCATATAGAACCAAATTGTAGAAGGAGCTGACCTTGCTGAGAAACGTTCCTGTAAGAACTCCAGGATTGTAGCCATTGTGCAGTTACTGGGTCTCACTGGTATTCCTCTCACGACGATAAAAAGTTGATACTTGAACGCATACAATTTTCTCATGGATGGTGCTCTAGCATTCAACATGTTCTTTACAACCTCTGTTGAGAGACTGGAATCTATGAGCTACTGACCCTCAGGGGAAAAGTGAAAACTTGGGATGACATTGAATAGGGGAGCCCTACAATAATACTGTGGGCTAACTTCCCTGACAACCTCTCGTCCCCTGATACCTCTGCAGGGGGAGGTGGACCGCTACACTCGCCTTCTGTGCCTCCCTCACAATTCAGCAGGTCTGCCTGGATTCCATTGTACTGCATTCGGGTGTCATGATGGCCAGTGGGTAGCACTGCCACCTCACAGCTCCAGGGTTTCTGTCTCAATTTTGAGTTAAGGTTGGTATCTATGTGGAAGTTTGTGTGTACACTTGGGTTTTCTCTGGGTTCTCTGGTGTCCTCTCACTATCCAAAAGCATGCAGGTAGTCAGATTGTCAAAATTGCTAAACTGCCCCTCAGAGTGTGTGTGTATGTGTCTGGATCTAGTGCAACCCTGACCAGAATTGAAGATGAAGGAATGAATGTATAGTAGTTGTGTTGGAGTTAAGCAAGGGATTATAGAAGATAATCTACAACACATCCAACATTATAACTTTTAGCATGCCATTCATGGTCGCATCCACTGTTAGAAAGGGTGAAGACAAAATGAAGGTTTATGGACAGCCTCTCAAGAACAGTCTTATTCTTCACACTGAATTGCAGAAAAGTGAGAAAGATTCAAGCTGAATCCAGACAGCATAGCCTGTAGGGAAATTCCACCACATAGAATTCAATACAGTATATGGAGCATGAGCTATGAGGACACATCTCTATTAAAAAAGCAGCTTGTCTGTGCTGTGATGACTCCAGCCAGGAAGCACCACAAGGCACGATTTCTCAGGTCCGTCCCAGGCCCCACCACTCCCGCTCGAATCTGTGTCATGAAAATTAATAGCTGTTGAAAAGTTTATTGAGGTCAGAGCATTTCAAAGATAAAGGCACATTGTTTGAAGCCCCAGGTCTAAAGTGGATAATTATGATGTTCTAAAGAAAGCAAATTCAGGTGGCGTAGTGTTATTGGGAAAATCTCAGCTTTATTATGAAGACAGGTGGCTCTTCTCAAAAGTTGCTGTGAGCCTCATTTTTGCTTTGTGTGCAATACCTGTTGGGATGCTGATGTTCCACTTTGTATTATATATTTATAGTTGAATAGATACAGTACATAGTTGTCGTGTATTAGCTTCTTTTTATGGAGAATTTGGGAAGCAGTCATAATAGAGAACTAGATCTTTGTTCCAGAAAGAAATGGTGCCAGTCACTGCACTGGCACTGATAGCAGATGCCTTGAGACATCTCAAGTTTTGCTAATTAATTTCTGTAGAACTGTCACAACTTAATTGAATCAGTATGGCATTTTAGGTAAAAAAAATATAAATCAACTATTTTAAAATCTTCCTGTCCTCTTTTGTGAAATATTGGTTTAGTGTCTGTTTAAAAAAAACTCAAGAATGAGAAACGCTCATGTTTCAAACCAGGTCTAAGAGATACATTTATCATGTGGAGAATATTACTTTGCTTGGAGATAGTGTTCATAAGGCTTCATAGCACCTGCATAAACCATTCATGATGCTGAACATAAATCTAGATAAACATTTATGAATGCTTATACCAGTAGATATTAGCTGTCATAAAGATAGCTTTTCAAAAAAAATTTGTTATGTGTAAATGCTAAACTTTCCTGCTTTTCCAACTAAAACAGCGGTCAGGCCAAATTGAATCAGTGGAAAGGATGTGAGAAAAGAAAGACACATTATCAGTTACTTCATCATGCTACATCACACCGACTTTAAGTGAGCTTTGGCCTGTAAATTCCCTTAACATGTACTGGTGTGCTGAATTATGGCTGTATTGTGGGCTCTTTGGTTGGTAAAAACTGTTGATCGGTGCACACTGATGGTATCATGGGATGGTCTATGTGCTACCAAGAAAGCCTAGCTGGATATAAGTGGGGAGAGATGAAATAAGTTAACTGTTTTCAGAAATGTGGAATGTGTTGGGGGCTTTTGTTTGTTTGTTTGTTTGTTTGTTTGTTTGTTTGTTTGTTTGTTTTTATGATGCACAAGTATTTGATTATGTATTTAAAATGATATGGACATGAAAATGAAATGGACTGTATACACTCAGCTGATTGCTTAAAAATCCAAACATTCTTGCAGTTAAATAGCTGTTCAATGTACAATATACATGTTTTGTTATTCATGCTGTTACTTGGAGCCATCTGTCCATCAACATACGCTAGGGTTCTTGTGGTTTTTCACTCTGTCTGCCAGGATTTTCTTGTTAGAAATTTTAGCACCTCTGTGTAGCCCTGTAAACAATGCCCTTAATAAAAGTGTTACCACTTTGTTTGAAAATAAGACTGTAGATTTCAGTGGCATGCTACTCAAGAAACCAGATGACCTAACGTGAACTTTCCTGTGAGCGTCTTTATATTTCCCTTAAGCTCGTACTTTATTTATCTCTTAATTTCGTACTTTATTTTTCTCTTAAGCTTGTACCGCAACATGTAAAGCAGCAGCTTTTTGGATTGCTCTGTGTTCTAGACTTAGTTTGGGCTCATGACCATATATCCCTTCCGATCACTCCGTGAGAGAGAAACACAAACAGCTTTTATATATATATATATATATATATATATATATATATATATATATATATATATATATATATATATATATATATATATATATATAGTACGTATATACATGGCGAACTGTGTTCACAGACAATGAGTTCTGGAGGTATTTCTGAGCCCATGCAGTGATTTCCATTACAGAATCATGCCTGATTTTAATGTAGTGCTGCTTGAGGGACCATAGAGCACGGGCATGCAATATTGATTTTCGTCTTTCCCTTGCACATGGAAATTTCTCCAGATTCTTTTGATGATATTATGTACTGTAGATGATGAGATTTACATTGAGGGACATTATTCTGATATTGTTCCACAATTTGTAGACTTTTTTTCCCAAATTGGTGAACTTCTGCCCATCTTGACTTCTGAGAGACTGTGCCTCTTTAAGATGCTGTTGTTATACCCAATCATATTACTAACCTGTTGCCAATTAACCTAATTAGTCACATTCAAAATTACCTTTATTTTTTCCTTAAATTTTTTCCTTAAAATACATTTCTTCAGTTTAAACATTTGATATGTTTTCTATATTCTATTGTGAATAAAATGTGGGTTCATGAGAGTTGCAATTCATTGCATTCTGGTTTTTATTTACATTTTGCACAGTGTCCCAACTTTTTTGGAATTGGGGTTGTATTGATAGGCATATGTTTGGGCAAAACTAACATTTTTGTTTTATTCTATAAACTACTATTTCTCCCAAATTCCAAAATAAAAATATTCTCATTTAGAGCTTTTAATATGTAGCACATCAGCGTACAAGATCAAGCCTTAAATCATGAGCCCCTGTGTGCAGTCTTTGGGGCACCAAACCAATTACAGCTCATGGCTGATTGCTGGATTCTCACTGTCCTGTAAACAATGGATGATCCCTCACAGATTAGCAAACCTTTCTTAAAACTCATTGATCTAGGCCATTGGCCGAAATGTGGTGGCTGGCCTGCAAGATGAAAGCCCAGTCCCTCAGCTGATAACCTTGGGAAAAGAGGGGTGACTCACCAAAACAGGCCCCAAGGACTATCAACACAGGTGAGGCTCTTTTGTTCTTTTACCCAGTTCACTGTCTTTATCATGGTCTTTATCACACCAGTCACACCAACTGCATCAGGACACCACATATCTTCTAAAAGACGAAGGACTGCAAAAATAATACAATAACAACTGAAGTTGCCTATTTTCTTCTATGTGTTACCCTGTAATTATCATGCTTGTAACCACAACGTCATATCTAGACATTTGATTGTTCAACATGCACGAGTATGGAGTATGATTGATTATGTATATAGGAGTGTGATTAATTATTAGTAATGAGTTAACAATGGCCAACATATGTCTTATTTGGTATGTGTATGTTCCTTGAGTGATTTTCTGAAAGATGAGAGTAAGGAGAATCAGGTAGAACTTTAAGTATAGGTAACAACAGTAGGACTAAAAGTTTGATCCACACTCTAAAAAAGAGAACAGAGAAGACATGAAATTATGTGACCACAAAGACAATGGACTAGTAAATCCATGGGTAAAGCCATCGGCAGAGAACATAGCTACACCCCACCCCAACTTCATGCTGATTGGAGCAAAACCTTTTGGGTTCTGCCCAGCTAGGAAAAGTTGAAACCCTTGGACACCATGGAAACAATGAGTTCTCTTCTACCAACACTTTTAAAAGGTACTCCCTAATCAATATCCTCAGGGAGTCCTCATCAACTAACAACAGCTGCAAGAGTCTTCCTCAAACCCACATCTTAAGGAGTTCTCTCTTTGATTAACATCTGCAAGAGGGCTCTGCAATCAACATCTGCGTGAAGTTGTTCCGGAAAAGCTTCCTAACTGCAGTCATGAAAGAACCAGAAGAACCGCCACCAAGCTTATGAGACTCCACTCCATTCACTATTCCTATTGGTCCTCCTAGATGCCGCTCAAAAGCAGCCAGACCTCTGACAAGTATACCATCTGGAGCAACTTCAAATCAAGTAAGCACCTCCAGGTCTTAGTCGAAGCTGGTGTATTTAATAGAGCCCTTCTGAAATGAGCGAAAATAAAAATTAATTGTTGATGGTTAGTTCAGGTCGAGGTCTAAGAACAGCGTACAATGTTAAAATAGGGAGTCATTCATTCTCCATCAAAGCTATTTTCACCCCTTTGTGTGTGTGTGTGTATGTGTGTGTGTTAGATTAGTTTGTGTATATTAGAGTAGTTTAATAAAGTCTCGTCTGATTTTAATAGCAAGTGTCTCTTGTCTATATCTATGATTTATTGTCTTAAGTAGTCCAATCATGTTACTATGCTCATAATTCGTGTTCAACATCAGGATATTATTACCGCTGGCCATGGGATTAATATCCTAGCCAGATTAATAAGATATATTAAGTTAAACTCATCAGTGGACGAATAGTTGATCAGCTCTTGAAATATTAAGTTTGCACATTTCCCCCTTTGAGCTCAATCTAACAAATGGAAAAGTTCATTTTTCCCTACAGTTTGCAGAAAATATCAACTGGCCAAAATACCAAAAAAGATACAGTGTTGTCAGACCTAATAATAATGCAAACAAAATAAGTTCCTATTCATTTTTAAACAACACAATACAAATGTTTTAACTTAGAAAGAGTTCAGAAATCAATATTTGGTTGAATAACCCTGATTTTCAATCATAGCTTTCATGCTTTCCACCAGTCTTTCACATTGATGTTGGGTGACTTTATGCCACTCCTGGTGCAAAAATTCAAGCAGCTCAGCTTTGTTTGATGGCTTGTGACCATCCATCTCCTCTTGATCACATTCCAGAGGTCTTCAATGGAGTTCAGGCCTGGAGATTGGGCTGGCCATGACAGGGTCTTGATCTGGTGGTCCTCCATCCACACCTTGATTGACTTGGATGTACAGCATGGAGCATTGTCCTACTGGAAAAAACCAATCCTCAGAGTTGGGGTACATTGTCAGAGCAGAAGGAAGAAAGTTTTCTTCCAGGACAACCTTGAACATGGCTTGATTCATGCATCCTTCACAAATACAAATCTGCTCGATTCCAGCTTTGCTGAAGCACCCCCAGATCATCACAGATCCTCCCCCACATGTCACAGTGAGTGTGGAACACTGTGGCATGTAGGCCTCTCCAGGCCTCTGTCTAACCATTAGACAACCAGGTGTTGGGCAAAGCTGAAAATTGGACTCATCAGAGAAGATGACCTTACTCCAGTCCTCTATGGGCCAATCCTTATGGTCTTTTGCAAACTTCAGCCTGGCTCTTCTTTGCTTCTCATTGATGAAGGGCTTTTTTTCTAGTTTTGCATGACTTCAGCCCTGATTTTAAGGATGGAAGCAACCCGACGCTCTCTGTATCTCTCTGCCAGTTAAGCGAGAATTGAACTCTTATTTTCCTCACTCAGAACTTCCCATTTCAACTCTTTTGACATGGTCAAAAGTTGTTTGTTTTTGTTTCCAATTACTTTTGAGGTACTACTAGCACTGTCTTTGCCATCCGGCTGGTCCTAATGCAAGAGGATAGTGATCACCACTTCAGTGGTTTTTATACTTTTCCTTGTTAAATAATATTTGGTGCAGGTGACCACTACTAATCAGTACCTCAGTCAGTAGAATGTGTTGGAATTCAACAGACACTGTAATGGAATGGCTGCCATACATGTAGAGATGCTGATTTAAGAAAAATTTGCAGTGGTCTCTTAATTTTTTATAGAGCTGTATATACACTGTAAATAATAGCACAGGTAGGTGTCTCATGTGCCTATAGCTCATCCAAACCCAAAACCCTCCTACTATAGATTTACAATCAATTATTTAGTGTTCATCTTTGAATAAAATTATATATCGTGCTCAAATTATACATCATATTCATCCAATCAAATGTCACTATTATTTTTCATAATTTTTTACTTAATTGTAGAAATTTCTGTCATTCTCTTTTACAGTCTCCTGTTACTGGCAGGTACAGTATTTTGAACAATCGCAGCTGTTGCATAACCTGCACAGTCTCCAGGCCACACATTAAAACTCCACACATACACAGACAGGAGAACATCACCTCGAACAACAATTCCTCTTGTATTCCAGAGTGTGCATATATGTAGAATAGCTGCCAGTTCTGAGCCCTGCATATCGAACAAACTCCCACACGCGCCCACTAATGTGCTACAGCCTGAATGTCTGAGGCTCTGCTCTGTTGGTTTCTTTTCTGCATCTGAGCCTGTGCACAGAGACGCAGTCTGCGGGAGGAGAGAGAGCAGCCGCACAAAGACGACACGGCACCCACGCACAGCAGCACCGAGATGAGATGTTGACTCCTGCAGCTCGAGAACACAGTTTAACACTGCTAATTGCCATGTTTTGCAGAACATTATTCTATAAAGTGTGGGCATGTGTCGTTGACAGTTTTTGTTTGGAGCCTAACTGATTCGCAAAGTTTTGCCGTCTTTATTGTTTATAAAGATTGTTTTATTGCTTGCAATAGGGAATTCCTGGATTAATGTGAAAAAGCTACAGAATACCTTAGTGATATAATCTGATTAACTGATATATAATAAATGATTGCCTACCTTTTTCAGCCAGGTTGCAAACTACAAAGCTTTTAGTGTTATTTATCTTCAGCATGATAAACTTCAACATTATTATGCATATGTAATGTTAACAAACCATCAAAGATATGCTACAATCCATTGTACTCACTCTAACCCCTAATGCTAATTCCAAGTTAATTTTACAGAGGATGGATCTAAGAGAATTCTATTGCTTCAGCTCGTAAAATGCCCAGAGCAAGGTCATATTTCTTTGCCTAGTCTCGGAATTTGATAAATATATTCATGAAATGTATATGAATTATTTCTGCATGATTAACAAAAAAAATGACAATCTACGTTAACTGTCTTGTTCATCTATTCATAAATATGCTGTTACAGTGGTCTTGTCATGTTAGTAAATGTTTTGGATGAAATCAGCAGAAGCAACAGAAAAACTTAAAATCAAGTTTTATGAATTAGAAAATAATGCAAAGGGAATTCTGTCTACTGTTGAATTTGTGCTGCCATATTGTTGTTACACCCCAGGCAAGGTTCTGAATTGACTGACCAATCCATTGCACATTGCACAATAGATTGTGGTATTAATATGTGCATTCATTTATATTTGTTTAATTATAATTTAAGTAATGTTTATTTTAGGTCCACATAAACTAGCATAAATTAAATTACATTTTGTTATTAAATGTTCAGCTATACTTATTAAACAATCAGTCAATAAAAAAAAGTGTAGGTGTAGATTTTCCCAAACTCTGTTCAGCCTCACTTATGAATTATGTCAATTAACCTCTGCAAATATATTAATCATGGCACAGGTTTATATTGGTGGTTGGTTATTTAAACATTGTTTCTCATGGATGAAATAAACATTGGTTCATGTGTGTTTATTTGACTTACTTAATTTATTAACTTTTAACTGTTAATTTCTTCATTTCTAAAACACTGCTTGTGTTATTTAATTTGCTTACTAGTGCTAGTAAAAGCATGGCTTTTCACAGCACCAAATAAGAAGGTCCAAGTCTATCCCTTTTATCCCTTTTATCCCTTTAGTCCCTTTCAATCACATTTTTAATTATATTATCAATAGTGGGCTTATGAAAGGGTAAAATAATATTGTATTGGCCATAGGAAATGACTGATAAAGCATACTGGTATTCACTTACAAAACAATTTATATTACAGAACTGTTTTATATTACCGTTTTCTCAAATTTTGTAAGTTCCTTTATGCATGTTTAGGTTTTATTTTTGGCATCTTTGTATTTTAGGTATTTTTTTAAGTCTGAAGTTAGGTTTAAAAAAAAGAACTTCTGTTAAGAATCAAAAATCAAAGAAAATAGAAGTGAATATTCTAATTTAAGTTTTGAGTGCATATATTGTTTAAATTACCTTCAAATTCTGTTCAACTTTCTACTGCTATGTTTTTTTCCCCATCAATATTCATCACATTCTACCTCAGAGCTTTAGTGGCAGACTATTACACTTAAGACAACTGTCTAAGGAAAAAAAGCTTTCTCCTTGTCTCTCTATTTGAAAGCCATTAGGCTAGACTGATGCATTATTGACACATTCTACATGGGCACTAAATTGTTACTGTTTGCATGGTTTTGCTTCCAAACTGGATGTAATTTGGTATGCCTGTGCATTTATTCATACATACCAAATCTAATGATAAGTTTTGGATGAAATTAATGATAAAAGTCATTGCAAAGATACAGGCCTAAGGCAATCCCTCTTGACAGTTTGCTATCATTCTGAGAAAGAGTTCATTAAGTATACATTTGATTATGAATAAGTTTGCCTATGATGCATTAGCAATCCTGTTGAAATCCAGGAAAATAGGCAATTGCTCATATTATATTCTGAAATTATTAACACCATTTACATCCTAAACACACATGTGCCATTATAAAGGCCATAGACTGTAAGTATGTTTCAATGTTTATTTCTGTGTATAGCTGTTAAGATACAGCTGTTAATTTGAATATCAAAGTTGATTATATTCATTTTTACTAACAGTTTAGTTCATTTTTTTGTTCCGTTTTGTGTTTAGTTTTACACCAAACCAAAAAGTAATATAATAATAATAATAATAATAATAATAATAATAATAATAATAATAATAATGAATAAATAAATAAATAAATAAATAAATAAATAAATAAATAAAAAGTCACATAACATTATTAACATTACAGATGTGTTTTCGAAATAAGATTTCAATATCATTCCCAGATAAATAAAACAATTTTCCAAGTCTAGTAAAATATCATTTGTTTTTGCTTTTTTTCAGTTTGGAGCCCTGTTTAAGACAAATTCTTTCAAATTTGAGAAAACTTTACATACAATGACACAGAAACACTGAAAATTATACACAATTCATTCAAGGGAATTTAAAATGCACTTTCGAGTAAATCAAGACAAATAAAATACCACTAAAACTCCCACTCTGAATACACAGGACACATAAGTAATCAAAACATTAATTTCAGGATGGGACACGTACCGAAGGTCGGATAATTTAATCCAATTCCTGGCAGAGTGAAATCTGAATTCTTGATTTCATATGAGCCCTGTGTTTTCTCTCCATACTCAGCTTGTTCAAGGATGCTGTCAGATATCACATTCTTTCTCCACATTTGCTTTTGTTTTCTTTTCTGAGTTTCTCTCTTTCTGCAACTCTCGAAAAAAACTTCATTATTAATCAAGCCTCCACAAAGATTCATTCCAACCTGTTTCTTCCCAAGCCAAGACTCTACATGAGCAGAAAGTGTTTTTGTTTTGAACTCTCAGAACTAGTGACAGCATGTGTTTAAAAATATATATTTTTAAAATATTTACAAACACAACAAGCAATATTATTCTATTGGAATGTATGTATTTTGCAGTGAATGTAGGGTATGTGTATTTTTCGAAGTGTGTTTTCCACAGTAGGAATGCTGTGATAAAAATAGATTCAAATAGGGTACTCACACAGTAAAAGCACAAGGGTTGCTTCAGTTACACCACAGTAAAATCAGTAGTGTTGAATAAACTGACAGTAGTATTCAACACAAGAGCTATGGCACCTTGCCATATGTATTTACTCCCCACCCTCCTTCAACTTCATAACCTGTTACACCCTAGATTTAAAATGGACTTAATTACACAACATGCCAAACATTTGAAGGAATAGAAAATGTTCTTCTTTAAATAATCAAAGAAGCAGACATTTGGTGGTTGCCTAAGTATTCAACCCCCTGAGCCATTTCTTGTTAGAACCATATTTGGCTTCATTTCCACCTGCAAGTGTTCTGGGATATGTCTCTATCAGCTTTTCACATCTATATCGAGATATGTTTGGCCATTCTTCTTGCCGAATTTGGTCGATCTCAGTCAGATTGGATGGAGGTCATTGGTGAACAGCAATCAGATTGAAGTCTGGGCTTCTTTCTGGGCCATTCTAATGCATTCAGGTTCCTGGTTTTTGAACCACTCCAATGTAGCTTTTTGTAGAACAGTTTGTGTCAATGCCCTGTTTAAGTGCATTTGGTGACATCCATTTTGCACTCAACTCAACAGTTTTCCACTCCTATGAATGAAAAACACCCACACAACATAATGCTACCAACACTGTGCTTCATTGTGGGGGTGGTCTTCTTAGTGTAAGACACTAAGTTCTTTAAAATATTGTCTCCTGCTTCTAGACAAATGTGCCACAGATTTTATTAAGTGTTTTACTAAATGTACTTTTTTATTAAAGTAAATAACATTGCAGCTTTAGTCATGATTCACATAGTTATTCTGTCTTGAGAACATAACAAGCAATAACTGTGAAAATACTGCATTTAAGGGCTGTGTTCATAGGATTACATGACACCTACATGCACCTTCCATGGACTCATCCTTCCTTAAAATTAGCATAGCCACCCCATATGCAGGCATGATATTGGAAGGTCAGGATTGAACCGGAGACCTTTGGAGCTGTGATTTGGCAACATTTCCTGAATATACATTAATTTAGATTTACCTGGAATTTAGGTACTTTGGGCAGTGGTAGCTATTTGTCTTGTCTTGTGTACCATGTTTCAAGGATGCTTAACAAATGTGGACCTACTATTAAACTCTCCTGACTTATCATAGCCAAAGGGGCAGAGACAAAGAGGGAATCAAGGACAAGAGAGGGGGAAGAGAGAGTGTGGGAGGATGAGAATTAACCATGGATGAAAACCCACCGCAGCTAGTAGATAAGGGACCAATTCAATCTCAATTTCACCCACAGCAAAAATGCAAAGCAAAACAGGGGGCTGCTTTCCAACATCTCAGTGCAAAACCAATGCTTCATTCTCTTTTCATTCTCTTCCTCTATCACTTTCAAATCCTTCCTGTTAGACTGACTTTACATAATAACATGCTGATTTCATGCACGTGTGCCTGTCATGGTTCTGATATCGCAGTCACTCATTTACATCACTGCAACCTAAGAACCAGAACATTGAACAGCAGCCTCAAAATTTCATGCCATGACTGCACTGATAGTGTGGACTTAAAGTCATATAAAGCATACGAAGCATATTAAACCTAGTGTACTTAATTTAATATTTATATTTGAACCAACATTATAATGCTATTGGCAGTACTCAAGATAACATGTTTGCACAACTTAAACATTTTGATGGAACAAGTCACTCAATATATATATATATATATATATATATATATATATATATATATATATATATATATATATATATATATAGCACATGCATATACACTGAAATAAAAGTGCATTTACTTTCATAATGTCAGGCAACTACCCCTGTCCTTTCATATTTGTTAACATTTAAAACAAGTGAACTTGTCCCACACTGACTATTACAGAAAACTTGTAAATATATTATGAAAGAAAGAATGACAGAATTAAAAAAGGAAAGGGCATGAAGGTAAAGTTTTATCCATTTGATGTCAGCACCCTTTAGTTAAGAACTTCAATATAAATAGAAGGAGAACAAATAGCAGAGGTGTGCAGTAGGGAATAAAAAAGGAATGGACATCATTCAAGCAAAAAGCCATTTATCTTTTTTACATATCCAGTCGAGGAACGAAAGCTGTCCCCAGAGAGCTCCAGTTGTCTGAGGAGCTCTTTGCATGCCCTAGGTAAATCAAAGTGACTGTAAAAGGATGCACACTGTGTAAAAGCATCTGGGAAAATTACTGCACAGCCAGTGGCACAGTGAGAGGACCTTACGGGAACAGTGTCACAAACACACCAGACATCCTTCCAAATTTAAGTACCCCTCATAAGTTCAACACGTTAATTAGAGAAGACCTATAAATTTGTGTGTCACAGATAATGAATGTGCTTTGTGTGATGATGGCCATGTCATTGACCAAGAAAACAGTCAGGGATTCAACACACATACATATTCAGAGAACAGCAAAGGTGAAATGGCAGCGCTTTATTTAATCATAATGAAAACACAAAATGACTATAAACCAAAGTGAGTCTGTTCACAGCTTTGAAAGATCAGCCTTATCAGCTTGCTCTCTTTTAGCTACTTTCTATCAACAAGGTGGTGGTTCTGCAGCTATTGTTCTGCGGATTTCACCACAAAATTCATTTTGTTTCAGCACCAACACCCATGATGTCATGTTGCCATAACAACAACTCAGGCATCTCAAGTATCTCAATCATGACCACCAATTAAAAGAATTAAGCTTTGTAAAGTTACTCACAATACAACCAATGAGAGCTACATTGCTAATGTTTAGAAAAGTTCATTTCGGAAGTGTAACACTCAGAACAAACAGCTTCAAGGTGTAAAACAAGCATTTTATTTACAATCTCACAACTCCAGGATGTGTTATTGTTATTGTCCATGTAGATGTTTCACGTGTTCTCTGCAAGTCTGCATAGGTTTCTTTCAACCTCATAAAATATGCTGGTAACAGTTCCCCCACACTACAATCACTAGTGTTAAATAAACTGACAGTATATTCAAAACAAAATATGGCATCTTGCCATATGTATTCACCCAACACCCAACACCCCCCACCACCCTTCAACTTCACAACCTGTTACAACCTAGATTTAAAATGGACTTAATTACACAATATGCCAAACATTTGAAGGGATAGAAAATATCACAGAAAGTATTAATTTATTATGACACAAAGTTTAATAAACAAAGAAGCAGACATTACTTGCCTAATTACTCAACCCCCTAAGCCAGTACTTGGTAGAACCATATTTGGCTTCAGTTCCAGCTGTAAGTCTTCTGGGATGTGTCTCTATCAGCTTTGCACATCTATATCGAAACATGTTTGACCATTCTTATTGGCAAATTTGCTCAATCTCAGTCAGATCATTGCTACAGTTTCCCGATCAGATTGAGTATTTACATTTACATTTATGGAGTTGAGGTTTAAGGGCTTTGTTAGTGCTGGGCTTGGTAGTCCCAGCGATTTGAACTCATGGGCTTCTGATCAGTAGTCCAACATCTGAGCTTTATAAGTGAGCTGTCAAGACCACTGAGCTCTTTTAAAGCCTGCATGCCACTCCTCTGATGAAGCACATCTAACAATGATGGAGAGAAGCATGCAAACAGGGCAGAGCATAGGATGCACCACACAGACAGAAGGTGTTTCTACAGAGCTATAAAAACACAGCAAAGCTTCCAGGTCTTGATCTTCCAGGTTTGAGTAGTGATTTCGCCAATTGTTGAGTGATTTCGAACATACACTTCTATGTATAGCCCCAAAATAATGAAGAGACAAACAGGAAAACTAAGGGTTCCAGGAAGGTTTAGTAGTCCAGTCAATACGTCTATTTGTTAAAACTATGATGATCAAAAATTTAGACCTATGAATTGTTTGCAGCTCGTCATAAAAGTAATGTTTCCCTTATGTAAAATGGTTTAGTCTGATGAGTTTTCACAGTAAGAGCTACCACACCCACTGACAATTTTGTGGATAAATGCAGGTATTTTGTCTCTGGCTATTAGTTACATCCACCTAGTTGCGTACAGTTCACATGAGGAAGAGCAAACTGAGGCTGTCAGCTAGCTACAGCTAGTTAGATATCGCAGGGATAGATTGGTGTTTAAAAATATAACTGCACATTTTCCTTCGTCTGCCAGTGTCTCAGGTGGTGAGTGTGCATTCAGTAAATTAAACTGAAAAAAATAAAAAATAAAAAATAAATATTTATGTTTTTATGTGCCAAGAGTTTGCTCAACAGTTTGGCAAAACTCTCCATGGACAACCAACTGGCCCAGAAACTCCTACTTCTAAGATCTTATACATGACTGCTACAAAAAAAAGTTCAAATAAATGAAATACAAATATTACAAAGTAGGAGTGCATTAATTTTTATGCTTGATTAGGATAATGGCTGACTATATGCTTAAGAAATATTGGCTACTGCACTAGAATGAGTCCTAGTTCGATTATGTGTTTGAGCCATTTATATTTCATGGGTTGTTAAATGCTTTGTCCCAAGCCCAGGCAAAATGCACGACAAGTCTGATTATAGCTCATAATGACCATAGTACCATAATCTATTTGCAGTGCATGGTCAATAATAAAGAAACAAATCTTTGTCCTTCTCACACCTGAATGATCAAGGCCTTTTTACTTTCTGTATATGTCCCACTTCACATTCCTCCATTCACCTTTAAACATGAGAAAGAAACTTCCAGTCTCAGGTCATTTCACCCCTGTAACATGATGACAGATTATACACTACACCAATAAAATCAATTTTTTATGAAATTGTAGTTCCTAAGCCTGCGTGAAGGTCAAAGACCATGACCATACAGTTACACATCAATCCACTGCTTTCTAACTTGTTCTGCTTGGATGCTCTTGGCTCTTGACGTGCTCATGTCCAATGGGTTGTTCGATCTCTGCATTCTGCCAGTTTTCATGTTGGTAATTCACAGATCTGTCTGTTTATTGTGAATTATTTATTTATTTATTTATTTGTCTTTGCCTGTCACTTTGGTTCACACTGTGGAAAGGGTTGAATGGACTGGTGAACCGAAATGACCCGTTATGCATTGGCCCAGGTGCCTTCTGGGAGAGAGAAAGAAAACAAAGAAGATACCAGCATTCTAGCCCATCAATCAATTGGCTGCAGTGAGATCTGAGAGAAAAGCCACCAGAGTAGCTTTTGGTCTTTAAACCAAGAACAGAAAGTTTAGGAAGCTGATCAGGATCTCGTTGTCATTAGTCAGTATATACATTGAAATGGGTGAGAATTCCTCCTAGGATTAAATACACAGTTGTTGAATAAACTGCGTTGCACAAAAGATACAGGAGCAGTCCATTTATATTAAAGTGTCGCATTTGCATAAACTTTAAAATAAAAGGCTTCCTGTTTAAACAAATGTAATTACCTTGACAGAGTTACTTTAAATTCATAATGATTTTTCAGTTAGTGATTGCTTTTTTCAGAAAAGAAAGGAAGAAGAATAACAGGGGGGGTATGCTAGCTTAGTAGTTAGCAGGTTTGCCTCACACCTCAAGGGTTGGGGGATCGATTCCTGCCCCCGGGTTTCCTTCCCCAGTCCAAAGACATGTGTTGTAGGCTGATTGGCAATTCCAAATTGTCCATAGTGTGTGAATAGGGTGCGATTGTGCCCTGCGATGGGCTGGCCCCCCATCCAGGGTGTCCCCCGCCTCATGCGCCAAGTTCCCTGGGATAGGCTCCAGGCTCCCCGTATCCCTGTGTAGGATAAGTGGTACAGAAAATGGGTGGGTGGAAGAAGAAGAAGTAAGTTTACTGTATATGCTAGTTTTATGGGGAGTTTTTGTTGTTAGTTAAGGCGCATCGATATGCTTAATCTTATTGAGACTAATACTGTGTCTGCATACTTGTTATTGGTTTGGTCTACTTTTTGCTAGTTTGTTTAACCAATTAAAAGTAACTCTTGCAAAACATCTCAAAATAAAACGTGGATGAAAAAAAAATCCACGATTAGCTCTAAACTCAGCCCTGGTTTATAGCTAATTTATGCTTATGCATATGTGACATTTGCAACACATCAGTGTGCTGGTTCTCCTTGTGGGCTAAATTAGTACTTAAAAAAATACATTAATAATTCATTAACATTTCACTACATTTAAAAGTGTGTCCCAATGTTTACTAGAGCTGCTCGCTTAATATATTGTTTTTTAAAAATAAGTGGGGAATACTAATGATTCAGCAGATGTCTTTGCCATCCCTCATGGTTCACTTCACATGTTTAGTGCCCAGTCTGCTTGTTTGACTGTTATGTAGGCAGTGGTAATTACACTCTGAATTCCAATAGCCATGTAAATGTGCTTGCCATTTCACTGGAGAAATTAAGTGTTTTAAGTAATTTAAGCAAGCTTTTGAGAGCAAGCCACAAGTGCTACAGTGGTTAATACTACTCTCCAACCACAGCCAGCTTGTTATTTAGCAAATTGCTGATTTTAAGTGAACAGACCAATCCATTCTGAGTTCTCTCTCTCTCTCTCTCTCTCTCTCTCTCTCTCTCTCTCTCTCTATCTATCTATCTATCTGAACTAGCATTTGAATAAGATCAGTAACTATTTATTTTAAGCAACGTGTGTTTAGCAGTTAATTAAAGTCTACTTATTTGTCTAATAAAGCTCAGATTAGACACTTGTAACGAGTTTCTTTATTTATTCATAAAGACTACCTCTGTTTTCACACCAAAGAGGAATATTTTCCTATAAAAGCACTTCCCAAAGTGTATAAGTGTTCTTATTATTAGACTTAGGTTATGTAGACCATCTACCATACAAGTTCCTGTGAATCAGTCATTACTATAGAAAGGATCATCTATTCAAACAAGTGCATTAATATAAACCTATTATTTGAAATAATGCTGGAACTAGTGACAGAGTCGTGCTGTTAAAGAAAATGAATCCAGACCTTCAGATCTGAGTATTCAACAGTGCATTACTGTATATTGTGGTATATTGCAGTATAATGCACAATATACATGCTGTGCAAAGTATTGAGCATGAATTAATAACTTTAATTCACATCATAATTTACATAATGTAATACCTTTAGGTTTTAGGCAAATCATCAAGTGAGTTCTGAAGTTTATGGCTTTAAAAACTGAATAAGTCACTAATACTCCATCTGCTACATATACTAAAATAAAAATTTTAAAAAGTTCTAACAAGTTTTTAGTAAATCAGTTTGCACTCTAAATTCTCAGGTCAAAGCCATTTGTTGTCTATTTGGCTGTCATAAATAAATATTAATAAATAAAGCATCATATTCACCAACCAATTTTATTTTTCCACCTGAGAAAATCAATACTAAATCCTATTCTACATTTTTATTTGAAGAGTAGCTGTCATGGGCCCTTTTTAATGCATTCAGATGTGCTGCATAAATGTTTTACAAAGCAATGCTGAAATATGTAGGAAAACTCATGATGCAACATTAAATAATATGTGACGTTTGTATCTATAATTTCTTATCTTTGCCTTGTAAGCTTGTATTTACTAAAAGAAGAGCCCTACATTTCATCTAAACGAATAGTAATGTAATGGATACTTCACAGAAAAAGTCTCAAAGCTTCATGAATGTGCTTTGGACAAAACAAAACTATTAACATTTAGTAATCTGTAATAAAAACTAATAATCTTGAACAGTTGACCCATAATGATAATTGAGGACTCTTGTCTTAGACTTGTAAAAACAAAAGTAATACCATAAAACCTTTAATGGCACATTGTAAGCCTTTTATAATTTTTTTCCAGCATTGCTTTATAAAATGCTGTATGTTTGCAATGCTAATGAATGTCTTTACGTAGATGTCCTCCAAATAAAGTGTTACTCAAGCTATAATTAGTTTATTGGATAGGAAGCTTTTGGCCAAGAAATCAGCCATTTTTAACATTTTACTAGAGTGAATGAATGAATGAATGAATTATCTCAGAGCAATATTAAAACTAATCCTATTTATCTCTTTTTTTTCTACAGCAGCTTTCAAAGAATTTCTAAGTTAAAGAATTTCCATATTAACCTTTAATTATTTCAGTTTTACATTAAGTCAACTCGATAGATGATGGCTCAATTCTTTCCAGACATTGCATTTGTCAAAATTCTAGCATTAGCATTTGCGTGTGATGAATGAGAGCTATTAAAGGTGAATTTGTATACAACATTTTAATGCTTGCACCATTACCTGCTTGCTGTGTTGAAATGAGAAATGACCCCTTTGAATGCTGTGGGTACATTTTAAACACAGACAAAGTAGCTATTTCCATTTTCCTCTTCAATGTTGCTAAAGTGCCAATAATTATTATAAATGGGGCGCGTTTAGCCCATTTAAACAAAGCACTTGTGTAGTGATGGATGTGACTCTGGAAAACAATAGCAGGGTGAGGTCGGATGAGCGATTTGCAGAATCCTGTCAAACCCTCTTATTTATTTTACAAATTCTTTATTTATATATCTATTCACTGGACAGGACAATTTTAAGGATAAACCATAAGTCTTATTATGGTGGTGTTTTAACTCGTGAAAATAATGCATGGATTTCAACATTAACAGCCTGATATATCATTACATTTAACTCAGTGACACTAATAGCACTTTCAGCCAATTTGATGAAATCATCTTTCATGGATTTTAGGTTAAAAGCTCTTATGAGACATTAAGGTAGGGATTTCTCCGCTTGATCCTTGCGGGCTGCAGTGTCTACAAGTATTTCTTCCAGCTCGAAACATCACCTGACTTTGCTGATAAGCTCTGTTTGTTAAACACAAGAGTAAATCTAATTTGTGAATCAGATTGTTTTGAGCAAGGCTGGGATGAATTCCTGCAAACACCATGACCCTTGCTTGGCTGGGGTCTCTTTTCATTAATTTATTCATGATGGTAAGGATTCTTAATTTATAACAAAAATTCATGATGAAATAAGAAGGCCAGACTTGATTCTATGAAAAATGGCCATAGGTGTTTAGTATTTGTTTTACATACAAATGAGTGTAATAGCCCTCTCCCACATTCTCACACAGAGAACACTCTGATACATAGTGTGGGCTCTTCCTCTTTGCTTTCTGCAAATGCTAGTTGCCTAGCAATAAAATCACTGATTTTATGGTCTGTGAAGCTCATGCACATAAGAGCTATAGTGAAAGAGAGAAAGAAGCAGAAAGACAGAGACATGTCAGATTTAGAGTTGAGTTCACCTACATTAATTCCCAAATGCCAGAACCTAATGGTCATAAATACAACTTATATAGATAGACATGCATTTATTTGTCCATTGGTTTTTTGTTGTTTTGTTTTTCTTTCTTTTTCGTTTTTTTTTTTTTTTTTTTATCTGATACGATCTCCAGCTTTAGTCAAGATCTGTGTCTTTAACACTGATGTAACACTTCATGAACGCAGAACCATCCGACTGCCGTCTACAGGCTATATAACCAAGGGCAGGTTTATTCTCAAATCAATTAAATGAAGCCAGTGGCACAGTCGTTATGTTCAAAACCCATTAACTATCTCTGTCTTTCATTAAATCAACCATTAAATCAGATGACAAACAAATGCATGATATAAAATATCATATTTTGTTAAACAGGATGATGATTATGTCCTCTGTTTGTCTGTTTGTGACATCGACATTAAGCTTCAATGCAGTATTAGGTATAGAGTGTGTTTAAACAGGCGTTCTCCATATCCAGTATGAACCACATTGCATCAGATCTCTTAGGGCCACATTCATATAACAGATCATCCAGTAAATGATCCTGCGCCTCGAATGTACCTAAGCCCGCATATCAGTTAAGAAGAAAAATAAATCCAATTACATACCCCACCCACCACCAGCCCCCCAGCCCTTGACATTTTCAGATAGCCTTAGTTTGAACAGATACAGCTCATTATTGATCTGTATATTCATCTGCTTTACAGACAGGAAGTGTACATTATCTGTTGTTCCTGCCGCAAGCACAGTCTCTCTCTTTTTTTTCAAATTTTTATTTCTTTCTATTAAAGTTCATTTTCTGAGCTGAAGGAAGCTTACAGAAACTGTCAAAAGTTTTTTGTTCTTTGAGGTTATCAAGGTCCACAAAATCTCATTTGTCCCAGCAACAAAAAACCTTCCAACAGCTCAAGCCAGACATATTCACAGAGCAAGTTAAGTCATCACAGGACCCGGGAGATTCCATAAAATCTTATATCTCCAGGCAAAAAAGGATTCAAATTGCCGAAGTCATATTCACAGAGCAGGTTAAGTCATCACAGGGCCCTGGGCTGAATATTAAACCTGGTGCAATTTGTACCCAACAGCTTAAACTGCAATGACCTGGATCAATGATCACCAGCCCTCCTCCTTAAGGTACAAACTTTCTGCAGAGTTTAGTTTCAAACCCACACAATTCAGCCAATCAATGTCATTTAGACCTAATCTTCAAGTGTTTCATAAACTGAAATTAGTTGTGCTATAGCACAGAAAAACTCAATTCAATACAATACTGTCATCCAACTCTGTCATTTGAAACACTGACTTGGAAAAATGAGGATGAATCTGTAATGACACAATTAATTTGTAACAAGCAAATCTTGCTGTATGTTTGGTGTTTACTGAAGAATGGATCACATCTACCACCAAGCATCCATCCATTTTCTGTGCCGCTTATCCTACACATGGTCACAGGGAGCCTGGAGTCTATCCCAGGGGACTTGGGGCATGAGGTAGGGGACACCCTGGATAGGGTGCCAACCCATCACAGGGCACAATTGCACACACATTCACACACCCATTCACACACTATGGACAATTTGGAAATGCCAATACATTATTAGCCTACAATGTATGTCTTTGGACTGGGGAGGAAACCGGAGTACCCAGAGGAAACCCACGAAGCTCGAGGAGAACATGCAAGCTCTGCACACAGAGGGCGGAGGTGTGATTTGAACGCCCAACCCTGGAGGTGCGAGGAAAACGTGCTAACCACTAAGCTACTGTGCCCTCTTCATTATTTCTCTGAATTTGAAACAACTAATAGGCCTTTTTTGTCAGGCTATGACCCATACAAGAATAACAAGACCATCATATCAGTGACAGTCCTGAGTAGTCATTTTAATGTGCAGTGTAAAAACATGGCATTAATAAAAGATTCAGTTTTTGTGTTTGTTTTTCTCTATATTTTTAATTACCCCTGGAAAGCATAATTCTGCAACAGTCCATAGAAAATGCGGACAATGACTCAGGATCACAAGGTCAGAGACACTGGACCTGTTTCTCACATGTTCAGTCAGGTGGATAAAAGCAACCAAGATAAATCAGCACGCTGAGAGGTTTTAAATGAACTGAGAGTTTTATTACAAGAGAGCGATACACACAGACACACGAAGAGCTAAAAACAGATTCAACAGAAGTAGAAAGATAAAATGCTGGCAGATGCATAGTTTTCCTGTGGAACTGTTACATAATTTTTGTTTCTGGGTTGAGCATTTTGTATGCATTCGATTAATGATACATGTAAATTTATAGAGGAAATTATTCTATTCTTTTCAATCATTATTCTTTTTGTTAGAAGGATTTACTTTTGACCAATTTGTGATTTTAAAATATTAAGACATAACTTTGATCCTTAATAATATGAATGCAGGCACAGTTTTTTAACTTTTACTTTAAAATTTAATCATTGTACATTAGGCATGTAACAGTACACACAAGTCACGGTTCGGTACGTACCTTGGTTTAGGGGTTACGGTTTGATATGAGTTCTGTACAACAGGAAAAAGCAAGAAATACCATGTGCTATGTTTCTTTTCATTTATTTTGAATAGAACGTAGAGCAAATTACAGTTTGTGCCACCTAGCTGCATTTATGCCCCCTGAGGTAGTTGGTACAGTAAAGCCTCCTTTAGTGTATTAAGCAGTAAACATAGGCCTTTTTTTTTTTTGCAGGGTTCATAAAACGGTATTTGGACACAATCAGCTACAAAACTGAAAAGCATCTCTTGTGTTATCAATATAGGGCAGGTAGTGTAACGTGGCACGAGCACTTTTAATAAATACTTGAACCTGGGCTCTTCTACAACTGTATATGGGTGCATAGCTGATGAAATGTGTATGCCAATTGCCTCGGTAATGACTTTGGTCCTGTCTGCTCTCTCATCTATAGGTTGGTTAAAAGCTGCAGGGATAAGCTTTTTGCACTTCTGTCCTCTTTTTCTGCCTAACTCTGGTCATTGGCACATTCGGATGATGAATTCTGATATGTGTTAGCATGTTGGACGTATTTCCACTCACATTCCATACAGCTGCATTAAAACACTGACACACCATCTTCACCCTCTCTACCACTTGCTCTCCATTGCTGCTGTAGTTCACTGGGAACCCGAAACTTTCCCACACTGCTGATTTAAAAGAAGCAGGCGGGTCTTCGAGCTCATGTGTGTCAACTGAACTCGCCATTCTTGTTTTGGGTTGGTGCATGGATGGTTTCTTCTTCATCTGCTCTTTTTCGTGTTGTGGCAGTTACCATACAGCATTGTATTACCGCATGAACCCCCTTTGGATTGAGACCCATGTACTCTTCGTCTGACTGCATGCACCAAACCGTGACATCTGTACCGTGACAGTTCAAGACAAATACATGTACCCTTCCACCTCTATTGTACATGTATGTTTAATTAATAATTTTGTAAAAAATAAAAAATAAAAAATAAAAAAAACTCTCATATGATCTGTGGCATGTAAGTAACACTTAGTACATTAAATAATTTTGCCAAAAAAGTCAAATAGGTTCTTATATAATTGGTCTTGCTTTATGACAATATAGGAAATAACATGAGACCAGAGTAAAATAAATATTTTGGAAACTGCTTTTTTTGTTTGTTTGTTTCTTATCTGGGAAAATGTGGTGATAGTTGTAAAAGTGCAATAAAATGGTAGTTTCTTTTCAAAGTGAGGCTTCATGCTGTGGGAAGCATCCTCTCGCATGGCCGGTATCTAAAGTCTGGTAAAATCAGGGAACTATGAGTCTGGCCCCTGAGGGGCACCAGCTGATGCATTCCAGTCTCCCAACTGAGGTTGTAGAGACCATGTTAAATGCTAGAGCACCATCCATGAGGAATTGTGTGCATTCAAGTGGCAACTTTTTTATCGTGGTGTGAGGAACACCAGTGAGACCCAGTAACTGCACAATAGCTACAGTTCTGGAGTTCTTACAGCTCGTATACGGTTCTCTGAGGTAATATCTCTGTGGGACGGCACTCCCTGGGAGATTCCCATTCACAGGGATCTATTGTGTTAAGCTAGAGTGTAAAGATTTATCACCCTTGACCAGAACTATCTACCTGTGAGTCTGGCCCCTGAGGAACACCAGCTCATGGATTCGGGTCCCTCAATCGAGCTTGTTGAGACCATGTTTAAAGCTAGGAACCTCAGTGAGACCCAGTAAACTGCGCAATGACTACAGTTCTGGAGTTCTTACAGGATCATTTCTCTGCATGGTTGGCTCCTTCTACAATTAGGGTCTACATGCCGCCATTACAGCCAGCCACATCCCTGTTAATGGAGCCTCTGTGACAAGCCATACCCTCAGTATGACGGAATGGGTATACTCGTTCCCACAGCATGAAGCTCACACAACGTTGAGTTCACTTTGAAAGAGAACGTCTGGGTTGCACATGTAACCCTGTTCCCTGACAAGGGAACGAGATGTTGCGTAGCTTTGTCATACTGGGGTAAGCCTGTAAATTGTATCTGTGCTTCAGACAAAGAGAAGCTGAGGATGTGGTTTACGTTTTACAGTCACGCAACAAGCGTTATGCCACATCACCTGACCATGGCAGACCTATAAATAGGCATGATTTGACCAGACTTCCCACATTGTGAAGCTCAAGTAATGTCTCATTCTCTCCTCAGGGAACAGGGTTACATGCGCAAACCAGATGATCTCTTACTAGTATAAATAACCTGAAAAACATTTAGATTTTCTTTTCAAATCATTGTTTAAGCAGTGCCATAAAGCACCTGTTTTATGTGGCCGAGAAAATCTATTTGGAACACTGCGGTCTGGGCCAGACTGCTTATATTTATTTGCGTGGTCCCCTTTATTTTTCCAAGAGGGAGAAATTTATTAAGCTACTGGAGAAGTGGATAAAGTTGGATGCAGAATTAGCAACATTGCCTCGGACACATATTTATGGCCAACGTTAAGTAATAAAGTAGATACATTTTACACTTACAGAAATCAGGTAAGCTAATGCTTTGGATGAACCAGTTCAAGACAAGAAAAAAAAAACATTGTTCCAGTGTTGTTTTATGTCACCTACTGACCTGCTAGAGCTCCAATCTTGACTAATTCTGACAAATGCACCTTTAAATATTAAATATGGCAACGATTTGTACGAAGGTATTAGAGGTTACAAAAAGTGTAAATGACCTGCTACCACCTCACCCTGACTCTGAACACCACTCCACTCCTGATTACAACCATGGTGGAGAGAGTGAGAGAGAGAGAGGGGGGGGGGGGGGGGGGTGAGTGCAAATATGTGTTAGTCCTCGTTGGTTATTACAATTACACGAATATGGATGCTACATAATCTGCTGTGGCTTAAAAGACTTTCATTAAAAGCAATGGAATTGCATGTACCAATTCCCCTCAACAATTTTCCTCAAGAACGTCATGGCAAAAATAATGACTACAACTAAGCGACACCCTAAAGAACAGCATTTACATATTTATACCTACATGCGGCACATTGCATTTACTGTCACTTTACAGTGGATAATCCACTACAGGAATTACTTATGAAGGACACTATTATTGCACTGGACACTGGCCTGGTACAAACGGTGCATTCTAGCGGTGTGAGTGAGACTGTTTTTGTTTGATTGTTTTGTTTTGTTTTTAAATCTCATTAACCTCAGAACTCCCAAATTAAATTTCACCAATCCCACCAACTCCCACAGATATTCTTGACCAATCCCATCAATCCTGCCAGCTCCTGCAGACACCCTTGACCAGTCCAACCTGAACCCACAGAAGGTTTGACCAACTGCACCCAATCCCACAGAAACTTTGGGCAATCCCATTCACTCTTGACCAATCCCACCAACTCTCACAGAAAGTTTGACCAATCTCATCATGCTCCTGCTGAAACTTTGAGCAATTTCATCCAAAGACCAATTCGACCTGATCCTGCATGCAGAAACTTTTAACAATCTTCCTGCTCCTGCAGAAGGTTTGACCAATCCTGACCACTTCTGCAAAAAGTTTGACCAATCCTGCCCACACCCTCAGACACTCAACCAATCCCACTGCTCCCACAGAAAGTTTGATAAATCTCATCCTCTCCCACAGTAACTGCTGCGTGCACATGCCAGTGATAATTTCTGAAGATATTTGTTGCTGCTGTTTTTCATAATTAATTTAAATGGGCATGACCTTGACCAGGATAAAGGAGTTACAAATGATGAATGGATGAAAGTAGCATATGCCTCATTCACTTACGTTAATGAACATGGCCTTTCTTTGTCCCATGTGCTTCAAATCGTCAAATCTTAAATCACGACATTATAGTTGGGTCTAGCAGGATCCTGGTCTTAGTCCTTATCTGCTATTTGTGTCTATCAATGATATACATCTACAAAATGTGTTATGCTAGACATTCTGTCATTTTGACTCACAAACCACAAAAAACACTTTTTTAACAAAATGTAAAGCAAAGATGAAAAGGAATAAAAACAAAGACAACAGGAAGCATCTGTCTGAAAAGATGCAAAACTTGTCACAGTTTGAAAAGGATGTGAAGCCTTGAAACATTTAAAAATGCAATAATCCATGAAGCCTACTTTTTGAGCAGATCAACCATGATCCCAGTTATCTGAAAGAGGAACATGAATGTTTTATCACAGCAAGCATGTAATCACAACACATCCCAGCGGTACAAGCTACCACTTAGGAGAATTACATAAACGCTGTAAAAACGTTTCCACATCATGAGTTGAGGCAAAAAATATCCCACTAAAATGTAGTCTCCTGGACTTCAAATGGAATTCTCATTTTAATGCACTTCACTAAATATGTGAGTGTCCTGATGTGTGGGTCAAAAGATATTTAACATGCATAAAACCCCTGAAATATTATGAAGAGTTTTTCCACAGTGGGAGGGTGAGAGACGATCATGGAATGCAATCAAATTGGATCTGAATCCTGTAATGTCCTAATCCAATAAACCAGGCCATATTAAGCAAACTAGAGTAATTTACAGCTTTGACCATGGCACTGAATGTCAAACATAATGTGATTGCAATTTGAGTATGCAAATAATGAATATGATGCATCAGAAATGTGTTGCCATGAAAGCAATTAAGGTTTGCTTCCAACATAATGAGGCATCATCATGTGTGGTTTGCAAAGAAAAAAACGATGTCAAAATGTCATACAACCAGATCAAAGAAATATAAAAATAACTTACTTTAAAGAGCCGAATAACATAGAGGGCCACCATTAACTTGTTATACAGTGTATCCCAACTGTTCACATGACTTTTTTAAATAATTGCAAGCATTTTTCTTTCATCGCAGACAATACTAGTAATGGAGATGGATAAAACCATGTCTAGTGAGGGAAAGATGATGTTTCCTAATAACCAAAGCAGGTCATTTATCATGTAGAGTGCTGGATTATAATAGACTACATGTATATGAATCACATAATTTGATAACAAAATTAAATACTGCACAGTTTTGTGGTGCAACAGGTAGCATTCCTGCCTCTCAGCTCCAGCATGCCTGGATCTATCCTAAGCTTGGGTTACTATGTGTGAAGTTTCTGTGCTTATAAACTATGAAAGTTTCTGTGTCTGCTCTCCCCATTGCCATGTGAGGTTCTTCTGGGTTCTCTGGTTTCCTCCCACCTCCAAAAATATGCCAGTAGATTGATTAGCTATGCTAAATCACACACACACACACACACACACACAGCACACAGCACACACACAGCACACCGTACACACACCATAAAATGCATTTTTCAAATCTGCATGTAAGATGGGACAAGAAAGATTGATACCATGAATTATTGTAGCACACAGTGGAACTACAAAATATTGGTATTAGTAATTAGTAATTTTTAGAGCTATCAACAGTTTACAATTTATGCAGTACAGTCTAATATGTCTGTGCAAAGCAAAACAAAACATGTTTGCCATACAGTTAACAGTTAAAGGTGATTCATAAAGGTTTTGCTCACCTTCCAGTGAGCATATAAGCTCATTAATGTCATACTTTTAGCATTAGCCAGTGGTGGAATGTAACTAAGTAGATTTGCTCAAGTACTGTACTACGTACAAATTCGAGGTACTTGTACTTTACTTGATTATATCCATTTTATGCAACTTTTTACTTCTACTCCATTATATCACAGAGGCAAATACTGTACTTTTTACTCCACTAGCTTTAGTTACTAGTTACGTTTCAGATTATAATTTTTCATACCCTTCCTATCCAGTGAAAACTGTGCATCTACAAATGTGGTGATTTTGAATGTTTATGATGAACTGATGGATTAACTGTTCCTTCATGGGTTAAGAAATTGTCCTACTTCTTAATCTAGAAAACTATTTCAAACCCCCTTGGGTTAGATGGAAAATGTATTGTCACAAAGCTGAAAACAGAGCTGTTTTTCTGAGTTCTTGACTTTTTAGAGATACAAATATTATTAAAGTAATATTAACCAAAAACATCATATATAATAGTAAAATGCTGACAGGGATCATTTTACTGCACAGTGAGTACATTTACATTTGATACTTTAAGTACATTTTGCTGATAATACTTAGATACTTAAGACTTCACCAAAGTGCGTTTTTACTGGAGGACATATATAAAGATTTTAACTAATTTCCACCAGCATAAGAGAGCCCAGAATTGCAGCAATTAGAATATCTACATAATGTATATGCTGTCATCAGTCTAAAAAAAATCTTATTCATAATACAGTGTTTATGTATCAATCTAGAGATGAGAAAAGAGAATAGAGATAAATATCATCCTTAACGTGTATATATTTAAACATTACACACACACACACACACACACACACACACACACACACACACACGAGTATTGCAGTATTATAATAGGCTACATAAAAAATAGGTTAGGGAAGAAAAACTACACTCTACCATACTTAATACTACCATATTAAAGACATTTTATCATTGGAATGAATCTTACTCTGATTCTTAAAATGAATCTTAAACAGCTTTAGCTATGAGAAAGCTACTTGTTTCCTCAGAGAAATTGTCATTTGTCAAGCTATTTTAAAATAACAAGGGAAATTGGTTGCAGAGTGGTTACAAAGCTTTTGTATGTTGTCGCAATTCCATAATGGACTAAATTCATTTGAACAAATCAAATGACAATATGAATTATAAATCTTATTATAAAAGAACATCTTGTGGGGCAAAAGCCCCCTTGTTATGTAGTACAGAGGGCCACCGGGGGCGCTGTATGATTTATTATGTACCCATAGTGACCTAAATAGGAGCTACATTAGTCACTGGCAGCAATTTATTGTTATACATTGTTATATTATAATATGTAAAACTATATATATTAAGCCAGTTATCCTCATTTGCTGATAACAAAGTGAAATTAATTTGTGTTACAAAAGGTGCCCCTCGTGTGTTTTAGTTAAGGTGTAGACACTAAGAAGGTTTGCATGCACAATTTCATATTAATTGCTGTATGTAATTGCTGTATGTCTTTCTTAGAACAGGAAGGAAGAAAGCAAACATTTTACCTTTCCTGCATGTAAACCTTTCTAGTGTTTGCACCTTAATTAAATGCCCAGAACAAAACATTGCACTTTCCCTTAAAAATTCTACAAAACAGGACCTAAATTGAGAAATGACCTTGTTTCTGAAATCTGGAATTGAACCCTAGTGCCTGGAGAATTCTCACTGACACTGCATATTTCCATCTCAATTCTTTATACCCTTTAACTCTATTTCCAGCCTAGTATGGAATTAAAAGGTAAACAGGAAAAATCAATGATGTTTTATTTCTCTCATCCTGAGCGGGTCACCCTGGAGTATTGGGATAAACATCCTTTAATTATAACCAGACTCACGGTGAGCCTGGCCGGAAAAAAAGACCTAACATTTAATTGAGAAGAGATACAACATTTTAATTGGGTGAGGTAACAGATTTTGTCACCTGCTGTCTCCTCCAGCTAACAGATTTGAAACCATCATTAGCTATCTTCATTATCCATGGCTCTGTGCCAGCAATTGATCATGATTGATCAGTAGTTGGCACATGTGCCAGAGGCTGGAATGCAATAGGGTCTCTGAGCTCAAATCAGTCGAGACAAGTAAAAGTCTGACAAGGAGGATTGGGCTGGAAACGACAAGTGCAGAAACTGTGCTAATCACCTGAATGCCAAGCAGGTGACTAATTATTAGTGATATATTGTAGCCCATTGCAGTTTCAGTATTTTCCTGATAAAAAGTAAAGCAGAAACACTATCATCAACTTGTCAGACTTGGAAGGTGCCCTCGTGCAAACATAACTATCTTTGGGAGAAAGCTGACATGAGAAAGTTCCGGTCAGGACTAGCTTTACTCCAGAATAGAGCCAAGCCACAGTGTTTGAAATCAGAACAGCAGTTAGGTTAATATTTCTCAACCAGAAGTCCGCAGACCCCTTGCGGTCCGTGGCATAATTACAGTTGTACAAGGGGTCCGTGGGATTGTTTCAAAAAATATTTAAAATATGTAGAAGTTGTATTTATGTTTCAAAATACACTTCAAATACTTTTTTTCCAGAAAAGCCACAGACTGACTTTTTTAAAAATTAATTTATATGCTTAGTCATGCGCATTCAGAACTCTCTCATTAACATAGCTGGAGAAATCTATGCTCAACTTGTGTTGATACACATGAAGGAGGCCATCATTAGGCTGGAAGAAAAGAAAAAAAAAGACCTATCAGAGAGACAGCAGAAACTTCAGGAGTGGCCAAATCAACAATTTGGTACATTCTTAAAAAGAAGGAATGCACTGGTGAGCTCAGCAACACCAAAAGGCCTGGAAGGCCAATGAAGACAACTAAAGTGGATGATCACAGAATTCTTCCTTAGTGAAGGAAAAACCCCTTCACAACAACTAGCCAGGTCAAGAACACTTTTGAGGAGGTAGGTGTATCATTGTCAAAGTCTACAATCAAGAGATGCCTTAATGAATGTAAACACTGAGGATTTACCTCAAGATGCAAACCACTGGTAATACTCAAGAACAGAAAGGCTATATTAAACTGTGCTACATATATATATATATATATATATATATATATATATATATATATATATATATATATATATATATATCCACAAGGATCAGGTTGAGAACACTGAGCTAGGTTCCTTGAGATACAATATATTAAGGTGTCTGGTTCAGATCCCAGGATTCATAGCTGTAACAATCCCTAAGGTCTCTGTAAACAGTCCCACAATGTTAGGATCTGAATTTTTCAGGATGCTAGTTTTGAGACCTAGAATTCTTAGTGCTGCGCTGCTGCCATTGCCAGCATCGTGGACAAACAAAGAACAGAAAGCCGCACAGCGTGTGGGTGTAGATTTGTGCATGTTATTTATGTTCACACAACTGCACTGTGAAGACCTTGGAGAAGCATTATAGACTAAGCTTTTAAGTTCCAGTTTGGTTAAAACTATTTTTATGCACACACTAACTCACAATAACTTTGAAAACTTGCACATTGTTAAGTAATAGTAATAGTGCATTGTGTAGGCAATTTAACTACCTCATCATGGTCATTTGGTAAATAGTGTTTAAAATGAGATGAAGAAAAAAAAATTGTTTAAGCACACATGTCCATATGGAATTAACCTTCAACATCAGTCTTTCTTGTCACACAACTTTCAGTTTTAAGGCAGAAAAAGAAATGTATACAACTATATAAACCTATAGTGATGTACAAAGTGATTAGCATTGATTACGATTAAACAGAAAACAATAATGAACACTAAACATCTGCTCTCCATTTTATTTTTTGTTTTATTACAGCACATGACTTTATGTACATTCCAAGTTAAATACTCTCTCACTTCACAACCATTCGTACTGGTTGTTCCTAAAACTATTAGTAAGAGCAGGAAACAATCAGACACGTTAGGACTCATTCATCCAAACAATTTGCAAGATCATGTACCATGTGTTTTTCATGTAAATTCTGTTTGGATTATTCATTTTCAAATCATATATGTTTTGATTATGTTGTATGCTGTATGTTGAATTAAGTTGTATAATCTGTATAAATCATTTATTTATTTCAACTGCACACATGAATTTTGTGAAAATTTTGTGAGTCACTCATTTCAAATTAATGATTTGAAAGAAAGTGAATCTAAAAGAAATGCATGAATTAAAATAAATAAAACTAGTCATTTAATTAGAACAAAAGAAATGTAACCCTATAAAGGAGGAAGCTACAGAAGCCCTAAGCAGCCATGCATTATTTTTTTTCTTCATGATCTCCACATAGCAAAATAATTTTCTCATAATCTCGACATAATAAAAGTTTTCTCATGACATAATTTTATCACAAGAAAATCATGTAATGTACATAAATGTAATAACTGCCTGCTGGAGAGATGGACTTTATCTCCACATTAAAAGAGAGGGCTGACCCCTTCTCAAGTGTCAGACACTAAAGTGGAATTTGTCAGTCACTGACAGACATAGAGCTATTTCATCTTGAGTGAGTTATGAGTCTGAAAAACTAATTTGTTCATCCATGATACTGCAGGATTGTGCTATGCTTTTGCTGCCTCCAGAACAATAAAAACAACTATTTTGTTATAACAAGATCACAAGAAAATTAAGTCCTGATCATGAGAAAACAAGAAAGAAAAAATATAATAATGCATGGCTGCTTAGGGTTTCCATCAGAGCTGACTTGCTGCAGTGGCTGAACTGCATTATTGGAAATTTAGCAACACATACCAGGCTTAGGAGGCACTCTTTCACTATTTAGTCATTCTTTTGTCATTTTCAGCACTCTGAGTTTTGTGGCCATCACTAAATTTAAATCAGCTGTGCCGTGAACATACTTATCAACATATGCATGTTATTTCAAAACTGCCAAATCTGAGATTTACTTCTTTTTCCTTTTTTTTTAGGTTTGACCTGCGAAAACACTTACACACAACTTTGTTAGATTGATTAAATTTGAAAGATTGATAAATGAACCTATTGCTGGACAACAGCTTTATCAGTGGCTGGCAGTAATGAAGTGCAGGGCGCCAAGAGGCCTCCTCAGACTGATGCCAATAATCACAGGTAGCACTTTATATTGAATTAGTGCCAGGTGCAAATTAAGCAATAAGCAGGTAATCAAAGTTGTTTGGCCCTGGAAATAACCCCTACCCCAGTAACAGATATATGATAGAGGCTTTAGTGGCAAATAGCATTCAGTAGCCAATGATGATTGGCAAGAAGAACATGGTCATTAAATGAATATGCAATTACTTTCGATTGAAGATAAAAAATAAATTTTAAAAATCCATAATATATGTTTTTTAATTTGCATTCATTAAATTGTTGAAATAAAAGCCAAACATCTACAGTGGCTCTACATCCAACTATAAAAGAACCAGCAATAATGATTATAATAATGAATAATTTATAACAATTGCTATTAGTAACTATTTGTAACAACAATTACTTACTAATTTTATTCTCTCCTTAAAGGTTTAAGGAGTAAAAGCTTATTTATTCCATCTTACCACAATATTTCTATTGTACTCTCAAACCCTACAGTTTACAGCAGTGATAAATCTCCTTCAGTGACTCTAACTCATGACTGCTTAATGTTTTCGGGAACACAAACCCTATCCCTTGCACATTTAACATTTCAAAACTGCATCGGTTTGTATTTATGTGCCGTATTGCATGTCCTGTGTTTGTTTTATGAGTGTTGATGTTAGTTAGTTTCTTACAGTTACATTTATATAGCACTTTTACATTGTATGTGGGAAATCTCATCAACCACCACCAGTGTGTAGCATCCACCTGGACGATGTGACGGCAGCCATCGTATACCAGAACGCCCACCACACACCAGCTATTAGTGGGGAGGAGAGGAGAGTGATATAACCAATTTTGAGATGTGGATTATTAGGGGGCATGATAGATAAGGGCCAGTGAGGGAATTTTGCCAGGACACCCCTACTCTTTTATGATAAGAGTCCTGGGGGTTTTAATGACCACGGAGAGTCAGGACCTCGGTTTAATGTCTCATCTAAAAGACAGTGCTGTTTTTACAGTATAGTGTCCTTGTCACGGACCACAGGGTGAGCACCCCCTGCTGGCCTCCCTTCTCCCACTTCCAGCAGCAACCTTAATTGACCCCAGGAGGACTCCCATCCAGGTACTGGCCTGGCTCAACTCTGCTTAGTTTCAGTGGGTCACCAAGCAGGGAGATATGGCATATATGTTGCATTCTACAAATGTTGTGTTCTACTGTGTAATAAACTGCTTTCTCTTTCTCTGTGTGTCAGACTACTTAGGTAAACTGCACAGTGGATTCTTATGTGTTCACCGAATGTTTACAAGGATCAGGTACTAAGCTCAGTAAATACTGCTACCAATGTAAACCTGTTTGTGTTGTTGCCTTGTTGGTTTGTTTAGTACTTGCTTGCCTGCTTTTTGCTGATACCCAGGGGCTTCTACAATGTGTCAGTGCAGAGAGTGTGAGACAGTATTAATTATTTAGGTTTGCTCAAGAGGATACATGTAAGAAAAATACAAACTGAATAACCTTTCTTTTAAAATAAAACGTTACAGAAGTTAGAAGTTATAAATTGTTAATATTCAGCTTGACATGCATAGTTTTTAATAGCCTTCTCTATGTGTATATTCCACAAGACTGGTCATCATCTGTCAAACAATAATCATGTCTCAAAATAATATTTCATTTCAAAATAGATTGTCAATTTACTGAGATAAGTCATAAGAAAGAAATAATGTCATTATACTTAAACATAAGAAAAAAGCAAGAGATGATGTCATATAATTAGACATAAGTAACAAGAAAGAGATGATGAGGATGTCATACTTAAACATAAGTAGTAAGTAAGAGATGATGTCATTATACATACAGTATGAAAAGTAATAAGCAATAGACAATGTAATTATACTTAGATATAAGTAATAAGTAAGACAAGATGTCATTATACATACAGTGCATCCGGAAAGTATTCACAGCGCTCCATTTTTTCCACATTTTGTTATGTTACAGCCTTATTCCAAAATGGATTAAATTCATTATTTTCCTCAAAATTATACAAAGAAACTCCATAATGACAAGATGAAAGAAGTTTGTTTGAAATCTTTGCAAATTTATTAAAAAATAAAAAACAAAAAAAGCACATGTACATAAGTATTCACAGCCTTTGTTCAATACTTTGTTGAAGCACCTTTTGCACCAATTACAGCCTCAAGTCTTTTTGAGAATGATGCTACAAGCTTTGCACACCTATTTTTTGGAGAGTTTCTCCCATTCTTCTTTGCAGGACATCTCGAGCTCCATCAAGTTGGATGGGGAGCGTCGGTGCACAGCCATTTTCAGATCTCTCCAGAGATGTTCAATCAAAGTCTGGGCTCTGGCTGGGCCACTCAAGGACATTCACAGAGTTGTCCTGTAGCCACTCCTTTGTTATCTTGGCTGTGTGCTTAGGGTCGTTGCCCAAGTTGGAAGATGAACCTTCGCCCCAGTCTGAGGTCCAGAGCTCTCTGGAGCAGGTTTTCATCAAGGATGTCTCTGTACATTGCTGCATTTATCTTTTCCTCGATCCTGACTAGTCTCCCAGTTCCTGCCACTGAAAAACATCCCCACAGTATGATGCTGCCACCACCATGCTTCATTGTAGGGATGTTATTGGCCAGGTGATGAGTGGTGCCTGGTTTCCTCCAGACATGACCCTTGTCATTCAGGCCAAAGAGCTCAATCTTCGTTTCATCATGGTCTGAGAGTCTTTCAGGTGCCTTTTGGCAAAATCCAGGCAGGCTGTCATGTGCCTTTTACTGAGGAGTGGCTTCCATCTGGCCACTCTACCATACAGGCCTGATTGGTGGAGTGCTGCATAGATGGCTGTTCTTCTGGAAGGTTCTCCTATCTCCACAGAGACACGCTGGAGCTCTGTCAGAGTGACCATCGGGTTTTTGGTCACGTCCCTGACTAAGGCCCTTCTCCCCCAATCGCTCAGTTTGGCCGGGCAGCCAGCTCTAGGAAGAGTCCTGGTGGTTCCAAACTTCTTCCATTTACGGATGATGGAGGCCACTGTGCTCATTGGGACCTTAAATGCTGCAGAAATGTTTCTGTACCCTTCCCCAGATCTGTGCCTCGATACAATCCTGTCTCGGAGGTCTACAGACAATTCCTTGGACTTCATAACTTGGTTTGTGCGCTGACATGTATTGTTAACTGTGGGACCTTATATAGATAGGTGTTTGCCTTTCAAAATCATGTCCAATCAACTGAATTTACCACAGGTGGACTCCAATCAAGTTGTAGAAACATCTCAAGGATGATCAGTGGAAACATGATGCACCTGAGCTCAATATTGAGTGTCATGGCAAAGGCTGTGAATACTTATGTACTTATGTGCTTTTTTTGTTGTTTTTTATTTTTAATAAATTTGCAAAGATTTCAAACAAACTTCTTTCATGTTGTCATTACTGGGTATTGTTTGTAGAATTTTGAGGAAAATAATGAATTTAATTTATATTGGAATAAGGCTGTAACATAACAAAATGTGGAAAAAGTGAAGTGCTGTGAATACTTTCCGGATACACTATATGTGATAAGGAATATGAAAGAGATTATTTCATTATACTTAAACATATGTAATAAGTGTTGATGTTATTATACGGGAGATAAGTAATAAGAAAGAAATGATGATGTCATTATGCATATGGGATAAGTTATGGGAAGTACAGGGTGTAATTAAACTTAGACATGTAAGTATATGTGATTGATGATGTCATTACACTTACACAGAAAATGCAGACTGAAGAAGAAATAGTTTGTTGTTTCTTTTGCTGAAAAATGTAATACAATGTAAAAATAAATAAATAGATACATACATACATACATACATACATACATACATACATACATACATACATACTAATTCATTGATGTATGAATAAGATTATGGCAAGCATTGAAATGAACATCGGGTAATGTCTACTTAGACATAAGAACTAAGAAAATGATGATCTCCTTGTACATAGAGATAAGTAATAAGAAATAGAGAATGTAATATAGTTAAATGTGTGTAATGCTAAATAGATTAGATAAACATTAAATACATCCAAATAAATAAATACAACTGGACTGTGTGTATTGGGTTCACACTGATATCTGTTAATAAAGCTAAAATTAAAGACATGTTTCACTCTTATTTCTGCATCCGCATGCACTGCTCAGAAATGTTCTAAGATTCTCTACATAAACCAAACAGTGTCCAACTCCACGTCATCCAGCTACAACTCAATTTTGTTCCACTTAGGCCTATCAGCAGTTTCTGGTGATAGCCTCATTTCAGTGGCTTTACAGAAGGATGTTAATCTTTGTACATGAAAGTGAAAACCAGGCCTGAATTTGTAAATGGGCACAAAACATTTTATTATTACTTACATACATTACAAGAGTTTGCTGTTTTTTCAGGTCTTCATGAATAGTTAAATACCGAGGCAAAATGGAGATGAGAAATAAATATTTGAGAGAAACCAAATGAGTTTCATAACTTCCATTCTCTTCAATGCAGCCTGTGTTTTTCTTTCCAAAAAGCTTAAAAAGCTCTTAAAATTATGCAATTATACCCTGTGAGTCTTTGAATGTTACCCAGACAAACATATGAAGTCTTCCTAATTGAACATAATCACTGTTTAAACAAGCCCGTCTTTTGTCTTTTGCCTTCTAAGGAAAAATGATTTCATTCTATATGATTTTCTCTCTAATCTTTTGCTTCTGTTTACCTCTTTTCTCCAGAGACATTATCTAGCTTGTGTTCTGAAATAACAGCAGCTTTGCAAATGACCTGCACTCCCAACTACATCGTGCTACTTAAACCCCTTCCAATTCTGCTTCAGCCAGCCAGTTCAATATTGTATCGACATGCCTCTTAGACTGAGGCTTAGCAGGTGAGAACACTCTGAATGCCTCAGTGACCACGAAGAGTGTGAGAATGTGTTTTGATGCATTGAGCCACCCTGCATGATTAAGTGTCAGTCAATGTCAAACAAAACATTTTAATGTGCAATAAGTTTCGCTTGGTGAAAAGGTAAAAAGGTCTATTACACTACTAGGGTTTCATATTGCGCATGTGTTGCATCAGACACCTGGGAATCTGATCGGGTAGGGTCTGACTTCATCCACTGTTAAATGTACTTGTTCTTTTATAATTGCCTTTTTGGAAGTTCTTATTGCTAATTATACTGTTGTACATGCCATTATTCTGTACAAATAGGGCACCATTGGATTTTTTTTTTTGTCTCAGATGAGATAATCCCTGTGGAAATAAGACAAAATAAATTAAAAATATAATAAGAATCCAGGATTTCTCATGAGAATGGCTATGTTCCATTCATTATTTATGATTTCAGTTGCTCTTTCTTTATTTCCTGCCATTTAAGTGGAACATTAAATATGTATGAACAATTCAAGGCAAATGTTTGCATCTCCAGTGGTTTTTGAATAAAGGGGGGGGACCTCTATTTTGCAGTATATTAAAAAAAGGAATTAAACAATGTTTTTATTTGTGAATCCTGCAATAAAACAATGCAAAGCATATAGCAAAAATTAGTTTTTAAAAGAAAATTTGTCAGGGCTGTCTCTGTCAAAACAAATGATATGAAAAAAGAAATGATTACACCTGAGAAGATCCAAAAGCTGTGCAATGGATACAAAAGAGGCTGGAGGCAGTTATAAAGGCATATACCTTATTGCAATACTCAAAAGGAGGGTGCAATGTCTTGAACTGATATAATTTTTAGAGTTTTTTCCTATAATAATATCTTAACTTTACCATTTGGCGATTGTTGGTATGTTTGTAAAATAATGAACATCTATAAAACCTAATCAATATTTTTTGTTTGTTTGTTTTTTTGCTATAAATGAAATTTGTCTATGACTAAGATGGTCTAATAATCTCTGTAAATTGAGGTATTGGGCTGTGGGCGCTAATATTTTTTTAAATGTTGTTTAAAACTTCTGGTGATTCAGTGATAATTCAGACAACAGGATTCACCTTTAATGTGCCTCAGTCTCACCCAATCATCAGCAGTCAGGTCTGTTTCCCACCAACCTTGCTTCTTTATTTATATATAATCATTGTACTATGTAGGACGATGGCTACCAGGCTTCTCCTTTGTTCATCTGAGAATATGAATGGATCTATTTCAGGAAGTAGGTTAGTGGTAAGAAGACGTAGCTTTGTTTAATAAACAGACATTCTGTTTGTTATTTCTTATTCCTATACAGTTCCGTTCAGGGATACGTGTTTTGCCATGTGCTAAATGTACAATGTAACTTTCATTTCATCTTTCTTATTTGCTATAAACGTTTTTTTTTCCCCAAAAGAAACCCAACAATCCAGTTCAACAGTTCATCAACCAAGCAAGCACGTTGACTCTCTCATACATGTCAGCACAGCTGAAAATCCAATTATTAAAGAAACTGAAGTTATAATTCAAACTTCATCCTGGTAAAAGAATGTGTGTGTAGAACAGAAGGAGATGTCAACCCACAAACACATCTCATAATTCAGTCTTCCTGACATTTCTGCTTGGAGAGATGTCATTTATATGTTAAAGTATAACATCTGAGGTGTAATCATCAGAAGAATTGGTTTGATTGTTGTTGTTGTTGTTGTTGTTGTTTTTTACTGGCACTGTATTGTTTTTATTAAACTCATGCTCTAATTTGTTTTGTTCTACTAATTTATTTTCTCCAAGAAAATGATGGTGAAAATCAACTTCACAAAATAAACAAGTCACATCTTGGATAAATCTTAATGAGACAAGGTGAAAATGAGAGAAATAGCGGTGGAGTGACAGTAAGGGTTGAAACTGGGTTAGTTAGTTTGATTATGCATTTCAATCTTCTATTATTCATGTTACACCTTTAAAATGAAAATGCAGTTTAGGTCCTGACTGTCAGAGTGAGTGAGGAGCAGGAGAGTGATGAAAGAGGCAAAACATAGATGAGAACAGCACACAGTGGAGAAGATGAAGACATAGTTAAGAAGTTATATTTTAAGAATATACTGTGAAAATGTATATGTTTGGCTACATCCAGTAAGAAATGACTATATCTCTGCTGATTTGGAAATTTACACTGGGCCATTAAGCCATAACTGACTCCATAAACCAACTGTCAACTTGCTTTTAATTGTGATCACATGCTAGTAATAAAACATGTGAAATGAGGTAGTTAATTTTCTGAAATTGAAATATTTTGAATGGTTAATTTTTAAAACTTTACTAAGACCAGTGTTAGGTGGAATACATCAGAAAAGCACATTGCAAATACATTGCACATGTTTTAATTAACATATTCATTTAAAATGCATAAGAGAAAAGGCAGCTGTGTGGGATGGTGATTCTTCCTTATTGGTTAAGTTACTTGAAATGCTTTTGTATGGTGAATTTGCTAAATATAATCTTCTACTACAGTTAGTTGACCTGAAAGATATTGAATTGTGTGTCCAGGCTGCTTAAAGTTGTTTAACCCAACCAATTTTACTGTACCATCTGCAACTAATCCTGCTAAGCTAATCCTACTTAAATTAGAATATCCATACATCCATTTTACATACCACTTATCCTATACAGAGCCATAGGGAGCCTGGAGCCTATCCCAGGGAACTCAGGACACAATGTGGTGGACACCCATTGCAGGGCACAATTGCACACACTACAGACAATTTGGAGATGTCCATCAGCCAACAATGCATGTCTTTGGACTTGGGGAGGAAACTGGAGTACCCAGAAGAAACCCCCGAAGCATAGGGAGAACATGCAAACTCCACACACACCCTAGGGCGGGAGACAGGATTCTAACCCCCAACCCTGGTGATGCTAAGCAAAGATGCCAACCACTAAGCCACTGTGCCCCCTAAATTAGAATATAACAGAGGAAAAATGTAGGCTAATTAAAATTATTGGTGGAAAAATATATTTTTGAAACCTTAAAGGTGTCCCCATGAGGAAACCCTCTGTAGAAACTGACAAGAGCTACAGTATATTCTCTAACTATTACAGGTTATATTCTCTCACTTTTATGTGAGACTTCAAGATGGTGGCCCGTACAGTGCAATCTCTTTGGATTACAACAAAGGTGCTACTTGTCTGTTCTTTTGTTTGTTCTTTTGTCTTTTGGTTACGTACCCACTTGTCTGACATTATTTCATGATAAGAGTAGCACTGTGATTCTGGAGGAACTATATTTCATCCCTAACATTACATCTGTCTGTGATGAGAGGAATGACAGTAAAAACTGGTCCCTGGAGCTAGTTACAAACCCTTACTTATACAATCAAATCCTTAAGGAACCTTTGAAGAACATTTTTTCTAAATGTGTACACTAGACAAACAAAACTGCTAAGAGTTCAATTTGAAATTAATCTACAACTTTGTCAAACAACTTGAAACCTATGTATATATGTGTATATATAAAGCTATTGGACCAAATTGCCAAAAAAAAAAAAAACTATTCAAATGCTGTGGACTCTGGTAGTCTATGTCCTATCCACACCTCTGCCAACAAGCTAGACAGCTTTGTATATTGTACAAAATAGTGATGGAAGCACTGATCTTGATCATGAAAATTGTCCACAGTGTTCAATAAACTGACAATGTAGTAAACACGTTGTATAAGAGAAGTCTTTCAAAGCAGAGAGCGTTTTTATTGCAGGCAGGCACCGCTGGCAATTCACAGTTATTTTATCCACTGCCTGAATGATAATTTTAAAAATCGTGCTGGTTCTTTCAATTCTCAAAGGTGTCACAGTCTTACATGGTTGTGACCAACTTTGGAAAGTGTGCCTATGTGTTATTAACCTACATTCAAGTGCTTTTTTAAAGCAGTGTGGTCTTTGAAAAACATTCCCTGGCAAAGTCCAAATTGTAATCTTAAAAGGTTTCCATTAACAAAATGTATCATGGACTACATACAAATACTGTTCTGCCATTTTAACTAGCTGGCTTGTCATGCTAGCAAGTAAATGAACCAATGAGGTTTTATACTTAATTTAATGGCTAATTCCTTGTCACATTGGTGATTACTAAATTGGTTTTGCTAGTTTACAATGGTTTAGCTGGTTTAGCTGTATAACTACTGTATACAGAGGCAATAACAAAGCAATTAACACCTAGCAGGTATAAGCTGATTTGGTGTTTGTAGCGGAGTTTAGTTTTCAGTCTTGTTTTCTGGTGGTATAATTTGCTCAGCGTTGTCATATCACCTATGTATGTCTTCCATCCATCCATTTTCTGCATTACTTATCCTGCACAGGGTCGTGGACAAGCCTGGAACTCGAGGCACAAGGTGGGTCCCCGAATGGGATACCAATCAGCTTACAACACATGTTTTTGGACTGGTGGGGGAAACAGGATTACCTGGAGGAAATCCCCAAAGCATGGGGAGAACATATAAACGCCTCGCACACAGTGTGTAGGAAGGATTCAAATGTTTGCGAGGCAAATGTGCTAACCACTAAGCCAATATGCCTCCCAATTTAAGACTTTATTAATACATAAATACTTTCTGTTCATTTAATAAATAAAAGTGTCACTGCTGTGTTCTAACACAGAGTGTTCTTGTCATAGACACTCAACATCCACTTTATAAGGAACACCTGTACACCTGCACTGTCATGCAATTAGCCAATCATGTAGCGGTAGCGCAGCGCATGAAATCATCCAGATACAGGTCAAGAGCTTCTCTGAAACTGAGCAGTTGAAGATTGGACAGAGACAAGGCAACAGTATCAGTGACCATGCTACTCACTGTAGCATCAGATTCCTGTCCTTTGCTGTCAGCTTGAGCCAGTCTTGCCATTCTCCCCTGTGCTTAGTCATCAGTAGGGGAATTTCCACCTGCAGAACTGAATGATTTTTTTCACACTATTCTGTGTAAACTCTAGAGAAAGTTGTGCATGAAAATCCCAGGAGATCCACAGTTTCTAAATGAACTCAAACCAGCCTGTCTGGCACCAACAACCATGCAATGGTCTAAGTCAATGAGATCTTTTTTTCCCCCTCATTTAATTTGAACATTAACTGAAGCTCTTGACTCTGCATGATGTTGAAGACCTATTTGCATGAATCTGTAGGTGCACATGTGTTCCTAATAAAGTGCTAAAGTAAGGTAAGTAATAAACGTGTAGAATTATACAACTGTACAATTTCTGCACTGAATTCTCCCAGATAGTTCAAACTTTAGTGCTCCTGTCTGTATACCTTATTGATAGATGACAGATATGATACATTTGATTTAGAATTGTTGAGAAGTTTAGATAAAGGGTATCACTTTGGGAACTGCCTTGAACTGCTTTGAATAAATGTGTAGTTATGGTAGGCAGTAATAAAAAATTGGGACATGAGTATTTCAGAAAGGATTGGTGTCAAACCCACAGTTCTCAATCGTTCTATCTTATCAGCTTTGATGGCCTCAGGTTTCCAGTGAAAGCTTCATACATCACATCTAGGTTGATTGCTAATCATTATGCTTTTTGTGATGGTTCAGATAAAACCATCTAGGTTTTATCCAGGTCAGACAGGTTTCACACTGGATCTGGAACTGCAGCTATAACTGCAAACATCTCAGTAGAGATAATGATGTTACATCACACTAAATCTGTGGTATGTTAAATATAGAGTTTATTGAGATGTTCAATCCCTGACAAAATGACATTTCTCATTGAAAAATTCTATTTATCCAAAGCCTGTTATATTCTGCTCGATATCATTGTAATGTTATGATGTATATACGTGTATAAGATGCCACAAGTGGCTTGAAAGTGCAGTGAATGTCGACTCATGTTCATTTAGATTTACATTACAGTGTAACTGATTTTGTCAGTTATCTAAGCTTTTTTATTGTCATAGTATCACTAGTTTCAACTTCAGTTCTTCTGCTCATGTCTCAAGAAGCTTCAGAAACTGGAAGTTTGCAATCTGATTGGTTCTACCGGGTATATTCAGTTCTGCAAATCCAAAAACAAACTTTTGAACACCATAACACAATAAACTTTGGAGCAAAATATAGTCAAATCCAACACCTTTTTATTTATTTTGGGGGTGGGGGGGGATTTTTATTTAAAATTATTAGTGGTGAGTAAACAAGGTCTGCCTTTTGCAATGTCAGACAGGCAGATCAAATCCTTGATGAAACTCTCTGGCCTTTCTATCAAAAGCTCAAAAGCTATGATAGATTATCTACTGTAGGTTGTCACACATACCGTAATTGTATGCTTTTTTGCTGCTTTTTTAAGCAGTGGAAGTTTTACAGGAGGTCCAGGGGGGCAGGGTGTCTGTAAAAACTAAAATAATGAATCAGATATAAATAATAGGAATTATGAATATCAAATAATGATGTTTAGCTAATAAAATTTTTTTTTAATGCGTATGACTGGGTAAAATTAAGCCACTCTTTAGCGACCTAGCTAATTAGCAGTACATTTCTAGGCTTGTCAGTGACATGATTTCTTTTTCCTTAAAGGAGTAATAGTTCAGACTAAATAGTCTTACCTTCACACCCCAATGAAGATGGTCCATTGCAGCTAAGACTTTTGTGATGTGTGACTTTGAGTGAGTAAGACAAGTTTAGGCAGACTCTGTAGTCCTGAGTAAAAGCAGAGGAGGGAAACTGTTTTTCTATTTATTTGATCTCCCAAAAGCTTGAATCAGAGATTGCATAAGGGATGGGTCAACCTTAACAAAAGAAATGCAATGAACTAGGATTAGTCATATAATTAGTCCAACTAAAACCAAATGCCATGTTCAGCTATGATCACAAAGGACTTATTTCCACCTTCTCATCAGTGTAGTAGGAAATTTATAATGAACAGGAGTATTCGCTTACAGAGAACTGAATAGAGAGCAGTCTCATTCATTCTGTCCAGCACGGTCGGACAAAAGTGTCCAAAATGATTGTCAGTAAATGTAAAATGCTGTCGCTTGCAAAATTGCTGAATATTCAGCCTTCAGGTTTTTAACTAGCTAAGCTTTTAGCAATGATGAAGCTGAAAGACAAACCGTACTACGTGCAAAACTGATTTTGAAAGAATCTGCTTAGTCATTTCTGAGGTATGTAATTTGCATTCAAAAGTCAATTGAAATCCATCTGATTAATTGAACAATGTTACTTCCCAAAAAAGTGTTGAATGCTGCTTAGTTTGCAGCTGATCCAGCAGATAACATCAGGCTGGAAAACTGAGACTGAAAAATGCTACAGACAATTCAGGTCTTCCATAGTTTGAAAGGTATGTAACAGCAGGCACCTACGCACACAGGCTCTTAAAAGCCCCTGGTATATTTTGTCGTTCTCGGCTAGTCTTGACAACACAAATAACTCTTTGCCTGTAATGGACAGGGAATATGAGTAATTATGGTGGATGAATCATCAGTAAGGCTAGCTCAAACTAAGCACCTTATTTTCTCAAGTCAGTGCAGATGGATGCAGGTAATTGAGTCAAACTTATTGTGTCTGTGGGAGGCTGGACAAAGACCTAATAAGGAACTGCTAAAATAGTAGCACATGCATTCCTGTACAACTCTGGAGCTTAAAATGGACACTGTTGTGAGATTGTTTGAATGTTGATGCAATAAATACTATACTATGTAATCTCATTTAAAAAATCATATGAATTTGAGCAAACAATGGCAATGCTTGGATTTCAGATGACAATGTTGTAAAGAAAGGTAGAACCACTAACCCTAACATTAACCTTTGCAACGTTTCCTCCAAATGATACCAGATTTGTTTAACCTCCATAATGGCAGACCTCAATCAAAGATTCTCCCTCACTCTCAGTGTTAACGTTAATTGTCAAGTAGGTTGTTCTTAATACTAATAATCTCAGCTCAAACAGATGTTTCAGGACAATATGATATGAAGGTTATGTATTATGTGACAATCGACAATGAATTAAATGTGCTGAATTATATTGGAAAATCTCTAGCTAGTGCAGAACTCATAATTGTTACACATGGACAGATAACTGGTGATTACTCATGGTGCTCAAGATTCATGGTACTGTCAGCTTTTGAAATTTCTCACCATGATGAATAAGTCCATGCAGTTTTCTGTATGTGTAATGGTTTAAATGTGCTTGGACAAATGGAGTACTGCATCTCGAATGTAACAAGTATGTACTGTAGTTCCAGCCGCTCATGCAAACTTCATTTGGGTTTGTTTAGAAAAGGCAGACAGACTTGTATTATCATCAAAATTAGTTTTAAACATTAGTTATTAGATTATAAAGATTAATATAACAGAAAAAACCTGATTCTTGAAGCACCGTCAGTGATAATGATCTAATTTATATTCATTCCTGATTAATTTGAGGACTGTATGTCACATCCATTTAGTGGTACAATTAATGGACTTGGGCCATGTAGATTATAAAAGTTAGATAACATAGCTTATGAATCTACTCATGTTACGTTCCAAAATGTAAGCATTTTCTTGCATTGTTTCTTTTTCAACTTTTTCACATCAGCATAATGGATATCACTGTGATCTACGTTGCCATAAGCTTAATTCTAATTGGCCTTATATTTATATTTAGTTATATATAAATTTGAGTTATAATTATTTGAGCATTGGTTTCAAGAATTAAAAAGGGATGCCAAAACTAATGAAGGACTGTGAGTTCTTTGGAAAGTTAGGAGTTTTTAGCTTCTTAAAACGGTTCTACTTGAATCCTGTCTATGTAGAACACTACAACAGGAAAACCCCTGTCGTAGGTTTCCACAATGAAACCTTCCAAATAAGTATGTCCCCAGAGGAATGACCAAAGTGGTGCTATATGGAACCTTTTTCTGTTAAGTGTATGAGCTTCATTTGAAGTTTATTCATGTGTAGTAACCTCTTTATCTTGGTCAGGGTTCCGGTAGATCTGGAACTGCTCTATCCTGGGAATACCAGGCACAAGGCAGGAATATATCCAGGATGGGATGCCAGTTCATCACAGAGCGCCATTCACGCATACACACACACACCCACACACTACCTCGCACCTACCAATCCACCCATTTGGGTGGTGGACAAGCAGACAAGCAGACATTCTTTCCAGAATCATGAATATGAAGAGACGTGAAAGCAGTGACATACTGAGTGTCTGATTCACCGTGTATTCATGAAACTGTCATATGACATCAAAGCAATAGTGAGATAACATACGGTCCCCTCACATTGAAACACCTCATTGAGTGAAAATGAATGCTAGTCAGACTCAAATAACATTTTACATGCGATCGAGAGATATACACCATAGCTCATAACCAAAATGTTAGTCAAAGACTTTCTGCCTTTTGTCGAGGACGCAAACATGATTCTTCATCATCAGAGACATTATCAGGACAGGATCAAGACTGCTGCTATATTAAGTCACCTCCTCTCAGGGAATCAGGTACTTGTTTATTTACCATAGTCTGCATATAATATATGCACATAATTAGCAGATCATACATATGTGTCAAATATTAAGTGCTGCTTTTTAAGGTAGCTAAATGGACTTCCGGGTAAGTATAACATGGGACTTGGTAAGCATAATAGAGATTTCACTTGCTAATTAATTGGATATCTAATACATTTATTTGTTCACCCCTGAATAGGTTTTAACATTGGGGCTTGAGTTGTCTCACAATTCAAGTGAAGATAATACCCCTAGAGACTAAATGTACTCTTTTAGATGTCAGACTGACAAGGTTTGGAAAGCAGCCAAGTTTTATATGCCACAGGATCACCACTCCTCTGTACTCTTGCAAGCTTCTTGAAATCTTACATAAATTCCTGGTATAAGCTTTGATCCAACTTTAGGCATCTTTTTAAAAATACACTGATTACAAGTAACATTACACCTGACTGACATTTCTTTGTGCCTTTACAGCTGGTTCAAAACTGAAAAATGGAAATCACTGCCCACAGCCTAGATGTCCAGCAGAGCCAGGACGGGAGGGACAAATAACACTGAATTTGAGTTTCAGTTAGTTTTGGACAGCTCATGTGCTTCACTCAAAGGATTTGTGTTCTCTCTTTCACCCTATGTGTGATTTTCATAGATGAGTGAGGTGTCTGGTGAGATTTGGCTTCTTAATAATTCATTTTGGCACCTCGGAAAAAAGAAAGTGTTTATCTCGTTTATCATGTTCCTATGTCAAGCTGAGGCACAGAGGCAAAGTTATTACAGTCTGCACATGAATTATTAGCTTTAAACTCTGTTAGAATGTGAAACACACCCCCTGATATGTATGCTTAATGTACAGGATTTTAAACACTGGATGAAAAACTGGGTAAGATTTACTTTTCTTTTTTTTTTTACCTCACTTATGATTTTAGCTTTTAGATGGAATATATATATATATATATATATATATATATATATATATATATATATATATATATATATATATATATATATATATATAAAGCAGCATAATTGGCTGTGAATTCTGGTGTGTAATGAGGCAATTCCAACATTATGGATGTGACATTTGAACTCATATTGACTTACAAACTGTCTCAGAGCAAGCACAAGCTTAGCATCACTAAGACAGTCTGAGTATATTGGTATTGCATTTTAAATTTAAGATCTTAAGTTTTAAGATCTCAGATATTTGTTTACATTTAATAGGTATCAGAAAATGGTCAGTGTTCCAAATGTGGATTCAAACAATCAGGCTTCTTGTGGCAGAGAATTCATTTTGTCCAAACAACAATATTTAAAGACTGTCACAGCAATAGTATAACACGTCATCTTTAGACAAAATACAAACATACATCAATCTGTCATGAACCAGCCAATCAAATTATTCTGAACAAGATCTTTCAACATATCATATATACCAATCAGCCATTACTTAAAAAACATCTGCCTAATATTGTGTAGGTTCCCCTTGTGCCATGAAAACAGCTCTGACCCATCGAAGCATGGACTCCACAAGATCTCTGAAGAGGTGCTGTGGTATCTGCTGTGGTATCTGATGTTAGCAGCAGGTCCTTTAAATCATGTAAGTTGCAAGGTGGGGCCTCCATTGATCAGAATTATTTATCCAACACATCCTACAGATGCTAAATTGGATTGAGATCTGGGGAATTTGGAGGCCAAGTCAACACTTTGAACTCTTTGTCATGTTCCTCAAACCATTTCTGAATAATGTTTGCAATGTGTCAGGGCACATTAACCTGATGAAAGAGGCCACTAATGACACTGCAAATATGTTTTATTAAAAAGGCTTACTTCATAATTAGTCATTTCTTCATCTTGCTGTTGGCCACTTACCAACTTCTGGAATATATTTTCCTTATATTCCTAATATTCTATGTAAGACAATTATGTGCTAGCATTAATGTCGAGTTAAAAGCAGCTTGCTTTATTTGTCAGTCATCTCTCTGGGCTCTCAGCACACATGATTGAGATGGAAATTGCTCTTATGTGTTGAAGGAGAAATCAGAGGGAGCCAGTGAGACATGTGGCTCAGAGTTAATTCAGAGGACAGGTTAATCATGCCGGCTGCTCTGCTACAGATGTGCACCTGCTCACTCAGCAACCTGTTCTCTCCTGAGAAACCCAGTCATTACCCTGTCTGTGTGGGTGTGTGGAGGTGTGTGTGGGTATGCGTTTAAGTGTGTCTGTGAAGTCTGAGTTCATAATTCTTATTGTTTGCCCATACACTCTTTAGTTTCTTCCTGTTTTGTTTGATTATTTCTCAATTCTTTTACTTTGTTTTGTTTGGCCCACCAAACTAGGGCAGGCAAAGCTCTTTTAGCGATTGTTGATCAGCTGACTGCCTTCTTCCCACGTCACAGTATCGTTAAAGTTCCTGTGAGTGAGAGTTGCTCTCTGTGCCTTTTCCGTTTCTCATCGCCTTTGTTTTTCTTCTCAGCCATCCAGGTGCTCCGAGCTAAATAGTACATCACAAGCGCGTGCACACACACACACACACACACACCTTCCTACCTATGCTGCCAGCTTACAAGCCTGCCACAGTGCCAGTCTCATCACTTTGAGAACTTGCTGACATCTGATCCAACTCTGTCCTGGTGCGAAACTCCAGCATTGTACCACATGACTGATGTATAAGTCGTGAACAGAGACATACTAAGCCCTAATGTACAGGAGGGCTTTTCCTTCCTCTGTAAAATGTAAATGCTTTTTGATCACTTTGCAACCAGGTAATCTTTCACTAGCCATGATTGCATATTAATATGCAATATTAATTGCATGTTTTTATGAAGGCAAATGCCCTGTGTACATCATTGCACTGTGGAAAATGCCACAGCCCTGCTGAATAAAAAAAACACGTCCTAATGGAATTGACAGAATTGTACCTGAGGATAATCACAACAATAAGACCAAACCTTTAGTACACTTTTTTAAGCAGACTCATAAATTAGAAATAAGATTGAAACACATTCTATGAAGCCCATATACATAAATTGATATTCATAAAACTGTGCTTGTCAGTATTTGTACATTGGCAATGATTCATTGTAAGCATTATTACAATTACGTGCTATAAGTAATTCCTTGATAACTTAATGCGCATGTTGTAATGCAAGTGCACTATTCATTATAATGGCATGTGTTGTACAGCACAACATTAAAGACCTGTGAATGATTATAAAACCAACTGAAATATTTGTTTACAATTGTAAATATGATCAAAGACTTGGCTTCAAATTAACTACTAATCTGAAACTTGGATTCAGATTAAGTACACATCCACAGTATGGGGGTTTAAAAAGCACGTTAATAGGCAGGTTTTGTGTTCTAATTCTGCATTCAGCTTAGTTTGGAAGTGTTACATAATACTCAACCTATGTGTTAGAGCTACAAAGCGAGGAAAAACATGGACGCTTCCATTTTTGTCTTTTGCTAGCAACAAGCTTACCAGCTAATGTTACTGACAAGAGTGATGCAATTACGTTCACAGAGCCGCGAACTCAGCGTTACACATTTAACAAACTAATATGTCTGTAAGTTGACTGAGCTAAAGCAAATACTACAGGGTGTCCCAAAAGTATCCATACATAGGGGAAATTTACACTTTTTAGTAAAGGGTCTTCCAAAAAATTGTATACTTAGTTTAATTATTATTATTATTATTATTATTATTATTATTATTATTATTATTATTATTATTATTATTATTAAGAATACCTTTGACAAAAGAAGAATGTATTGAAATCATTCTCATGGCTGGATCAGGAAGCTTTAACAGGAAACCTGGCAAGCACATGACACACTGTTGCCAAACTTATTAACAAACTCAAAAAGACAAGAAGGGTTTTGGACTAACCAAGACTAACCACTTGGACTAACCACGTCCATCAGTGGACGTCCACAAACATCCACTGATGAAGGCACAACAATGTGGTGCTGGAACACAGTCCCCAATGTATGAAAACTTTTGGGTCTCCCTTTAGTATATACAGTATAACTCATTTAAAAGTAAAGAAATGCTACTTTGTTTGCTGTTGATGCCATGAGCAGCCATGTTGATTTAACTTCTGATATGCTGAGGAGACCCTCCTGATATTTCGAGTAAGAATTCCAGGTCCAGGTGCATTTTCTTTAGTTTTTGGAGGTTGGAAATCACAAGCTTTAGTCAAAAACAACAAATGACATCCAAAAATGACAAGGACACATGTCGCACCTAGCTTTCTGTCTCTCTAATGTAATTAATGTAATGAATCTCGTATTAAGTGTTTCCATATTACATTACATAAACAAATCGTGTCTTTCATCTTACCTATAATGAAGAATAACTGAACATATTCACTTTACTTGATGCACACAGTGATTGTATTTGAAATGTTTATAAAGTTTTTGTACTTGCTAATTTATATTGCAGTCGCTGTATAATTATACACAGGACATCATTAGTTATAAAGGTTGTGCAGTATACACATACATCTATCAACGAATTTCTTATGAGCCATTAAATGAGTTAATAAAATGCTTACAAGGAATTATTACCAACTTACAAAGAATTATACGCACATGTATGATGATTTATGGATATGGGCTTAAAGATTAAGGTTGAAATATAGTTTTATGATGATGATGATAATAATTATACAGCAAGCGAAGGAGGAAGAGGTGTGAGGGCGGACGGCAAATCTGCAGATTTGAACAGCTAATACCCTCAAACAGCAAGCTGTGAATTAGCAAACACATCTAGCCTATTTGCCTTCTGGCTTTTTTAAAGACCGTACATTAGCATATATTGCCTCTGACTTCACACAAGCTGCTATGGATTTCACCTCACTTTCTCTCTGTCTTGCTCTGCTTTTCTGATTAAAAAAATTGCTACAGTGAGGAGGACTTTGAAAACAAGACTGTACTTAGAGATAGGGGGGAGTGTTTCATTATGTTTTATTGTTCTCAGGAGATGTTGTTGCTCTTTTATTGCAAAACAGCATGAGAGAGAGAGAGAGAGAGAGAGAGAGAGAGAGAGAGAAAGAGAGAGAGAAAGACAGCCATCGCCAGTATGAGTACTGTGACAGTATAACACTTATAATAAGGCAGTGAGTGTGAGACTGAGGTGCTGCCTATTTCTTATTTTAGACAAATTATGGAGTGTGTGTAAAAATAAGACAAACAAGCAAGGCAGTATGATATATGTTTTAACTCAAATCTACTGTAGTTGTACACCATTATAATATACCTACAGTATGACACACACACTCTCTAATTAATCTTCATGTTTACCTGGACAGTAGATTTGAGGTAATCGTTTTTCCCAAAAACTCCCAAAAACATGATATAGAGAATACTCTATATCATGGAAACGATGCAGTAACTGAGACTGAGACCATGTTCACAAGACCTGACATCGAATGAGCATCTTCAGAAAAGCACAATCTGCCTGATTCGTGTTGTTCATAAAAGCTGTATGAACAGAGGGTTTTTGCAGCTCTTTAATCAACCCTAGACACACACAAAAATGATTCATTTGATGTTAGCAAGCATGTAGTTGTGCCATGTCTGTCTTTGTTACGGTGGCTTAAACAATATGTGAACACTGCCATCTCATGGTTCTTAAGGCTACTATCCAATTCACACTGTTCCAAACGAGTGTTTTCAAGAATGTTAGAAATAAGTTTTTGATAGTGTTTAATATATATATATATATATATATATATATATATATATATATATATATATATATATATATATTGTCTAAGTGAACATTGTCATTATTTAAAATATTAATAGATAATTATAAAGGTTAAATAATATAAAGGATTTTCTTATGAAAACTCATAAAGTCAAAGCAAACTATGTTGGGCTTTCTGGTTCAACTTTAAGCAATGGCTTGTTTTAAACTGTATAATAAAGGAATACTTAGTGACATTTTATTTTATTGGAAATGGTCTACATCTCATTGGAAGCAACCAAGATCTTGTTCTCTCTATTAGGCATTTACAGTACACAAGATATAGTTGTCTTACAATTGATATTAGCACTAGCTATGAATCTTTTATCTATAGACTTAACTGCTTTAGCCTGCCTATAATTAAATAAAAGGAGCCAGTTAGTAGGAACTTAAATAGAAAGATTTGGTCCTTTAATAGAACATTTGTTTGCTATTTTCCTAATTTAATTGGCACTCTGTAGCTTTTTTGTTTGTCTCCAGCACTAATATTGCTTATTCTGTAATAAAACTCCAGGCAGTGTATAATGAATAACACAGCCAAACCATACAGAACTAAAATGGCACAAAAATGGAAAGTCCCATGAAAGGATTTATTTTAAACTTTTTTAAAATTGGTTCAGTCTGCATTATATCATTATATCAAGTTAGAACAGCAGGCAGGAACAAAGGAATATTGAAAGTTGTAATTATAACTTGGAATATCATGGTGAAAACTGGAATGTCTGAGATATTTAGTGATGTACATAATACAACGTGAGGACACGATGACAAGAATGGCTACTATAAATTTCCCCTCAGTGTGAATGAGTGTCTGACTGGCATCCCATCCAAGGTCTATTCTCTTCTTGTGCCAAGTATTCCTGTGATTGCACTGGATTGATCTCAACCCTGACCAAGGTAACGCAGTTCCTGGAGATGAATGAACTTGTATTGTGATGTGGTAAACTGAAATATCTCCATGAATATTTGATGTCGTAATATTTTAGTGATGCAGAAGCCATGTGAGATGATGTGAAACAATGTGAGGATACAATGATAACACATAGCCTCTTTAACTCTTGATTTTAAGTGAATTTGTTTAACCATGGCTTTCAACTTACTGTTGAAAATCTGTTTACTCACAGTACTATAGATTCTTACCTAATCTTAACCTGAATTTTACATCAAAAACTTTCATTAATACTTTCATTTACCGCTTGGCCACTAGACTCTAAAACTTCAAATCTTTCACCTTCAGCTCTTTCAGTCTGTCTTTGAGGTTCATCAAGTGATCTTTCTCTCCCCCCAGGCCTGTGAAGCTCAAAGTGGACCACGCCAATCCTGTACAGCTCCAGCATAACAATGAGGATGTTCTTACATGTGAAGAAGATCATCAATTGGTTCAGAACATTTTCTCTGAGCATCAGGTAGAGGCGGTACATGAGGAACGGGCCGTCCTGGAGTCCAACAGTAAGAAGAAGGCTCCAGATCTCACTGGAGCAGCAGGAGGTATATGAGCAGGGCAGTAACCCAGGTCTGATGGGTTTAAGATGGAGCTTTGTGTGGAGTTTAGGGGGATTTGTTTGTGTCAAAACCAAAGGGAATTGCATTAAGGCCCAGGAGAAGAGGCTCAGCCCCACAATAATTACAGCATGGTTGGTTTTAACTTGAGGCTCCTTGAAAGTGTCAAAGATGTCCAGGATGTCTGCGCCTAGGCCTACGTAGACCATGAGGAGTTGTGAGAGCTGGTCACGTGACATGTCACCTTTGGGCATGAGCCAGCGGCCTAGTACCAGTATGATAAGCATGGTCTGCTCCAAACCGGCCACCCAGTTCTCAGGTTCCAGATCTGCTAATCCCTAAGAAAGATATACATGAGAGCACAATTATAACCCAAAATCTGGCAAGAAACACAACTGAAGAAGTAAATACACTTTTCCAATGCTGTTATGAAATTCTCACATACAAGCCATATACATAGAGATAGGAAATACCAAACACTCTGAACAGCTTCAACGTTGCAAAGTTTCGACTTTCATGCTAATATCATCATGAATGTCATCTTGCTTGTTATCTTATAGACTGCTGACTCAATCTTTGGTGTAACTTTATGTAACTGCATGGTGTACCTGCATTGCATTCTTGCTGTCTCCACTAATTCTACATTGGCTTTCTCATTAATAAACACATCGCAAATACTACAATACAATCATATTAAATGCTTTTCCTTTAACTTCTTCTCATTGCATTTACTCAAATGTCTAGTCCAGTGTAAATCCCCGGATTCATAAATCCTTGATTTACATCTACAGGGCTTAGTTCGTGCTAGGAGGGCTGTTTGGCCGTTGCTTTCAACATATCAGCAGCAACATGGTAACCCCATCAGAGAGCAAGAGCCAAAAGCCTGTGATGCCTCTCATTTAATCTCACTGTGACAGTTTCAGATCTCTCAGCTTCTGAAAACAGATCAGAGGAAGGATTCTGGGGTTGGGAGCTCTGCTGCGTGAAGATATCAGCAGCTAAAGTGATTATTAGCTGCTTCTGAGGATGATGCAGGCTACAAGCAGCCTACAGGTTAGTCAGACAAATTGCTAATCCTTCTAGAAAGATTTAAAAAAAAAAAAAAAAAAAAAAGATCAATAGGTGGTCATGGAAATGAGGTGAAATCATCACCTTAGCTCGAGTCAGACTGCAGTGTTGACAATCCAGATACACATATACTGTATATGGTTGAATGACTCAAGTGTCACAGCTGACAAACAACACCAAATATCCACCTGCACCTGTATCAACTGCACTTTTTTTGATGATAGGGGAAAAAAAGATCAGGCAGACTTTTGTACAAAAAAAAAAAATGCCACTTTGCCTTTCATATGCAGGCCAATAAGAGTACACATGATGCTGGGTAAGCACTCTGAAATCCCAGGCTCATACAGTACATTGCTTATGATACAGAAAACTGATGTTTCACTCTGAGAAACTTGACGAGACCCACCGCTGCTATGGGGAGATGAGACAGGAGGAGAAAATCAGGTGAAGATGAGTTGATTGGCAGATTGAACTGCAGCAGGTTCAGCTCCAGGAACCAGATGGAGGGAATCACAGTACTGAGATAAAGGAAAACCATAGGAGAGAACCTGCACAGAGGAACATCAGAGAGAGAGAGAGTCAGTGGGGGATTTTCAGCACAATCTTTCAGATTTAGACATGTATTGATCTATGCTTCTTTTCACAAAGCTTGCAGGCAAATTCCCAGATTTTGTTTTTCATTCTTTCATTGTTTATTGCCTGGAGTGGAGGCGGGTTATTTTATCTAAATGTTAATTTCAGGATTTATAGTACTTAATCTTCCAATTATAATGTTGGATAGATAGATAGATAGATAGATAGATAGATAGATAGATAGATAGATAGATAGATAGATAGATAGATAGATAGATTGATTGATAAGTGATTTGGTTTAGGATTAACAATGATCTAGACCACGGAGGCTCTTACTGCTGCCAGAAGGGACTCAATTCAGACTGCAAATTATTCCCATCAGCTATGCAAATCCCTTTAGATACATCCAAGCCTCTCTGGAGAAGAGAAGTGAGACTTCAAAGTGTGTGTGAGCGAGAGAAAATGAAGAGAGCACAGTGTCAAGAAACTAGAATGTGAAAAAAAGAGAAAATGAGTAGGAAAATGGGAGCAAATGAAGGCCAGAAACATCATGAGCTCTGAGTTGGTTACAGGTCCAAAGACAGTGGAGGCGGTCAGGAGCTAGAGATATTCAACATTGAAATCTCCAGTGATATGATTTTGCTTGACAAGTTTTTAAAAAGTGATTGAGATGCGATCATGAGTTCATTATGTAAATGTAGACATTATAAAAACACTGTGAGCTGAAATATTAACAGCAGTATTAATAGAAGCATCACTTGGACACAAAGAAGTTACAGAGGAGAGATGTGTGCTCTACTGTCACAAGAAAAGAAAATCAGTATACCATGGTACTGTGATTTTGGGGTGCCTCAATTAAACTAGAATTTTTACTTTTTTTCCCCCATTTTCTCCCTAATTTAATCTTGGGAACTTCCCACCTACCACTCAGCGCTCCCCTATCAGACAACATCTACCAACCGGGGAGGCTAAAGGTCATTGTGCGTCCTCTGAGGCATGAGAAGCCAGCCAGTGCATCTCAAAGTGCTGCTCTCCCAGGGCTATGTCATTAGGCACATGAGCACACCCAGAGGAAAGCGTTATCTACCCTCTTCCATATACACAAGCTCAGAGATGCCCATGATTGGCTAGTGTCACTCTGATTGACAGGGAGATAGTAATGCTCCTCCTACCCAGACAGCATGGCCTATTTTAATCTCTTGGATTCCCGGCCACAGATAGTTATGAATTTGAAATCATGAACTCCTGAACACTAAGCCATTTCTGACATCCAGTCAAGAAGAAAAAGCTTATACTGTATGTGATATAGGTTAAAGGATTTGGTATGGACAGGCTAGTTGATCTGACACTATGTGATGTGAAGTGCTCAACAGATTAATGTATCATTAGCTGTTTCTAAAGGTAGAGTTTCTTTAATAAACGTAACAGTCCAACATCCTGCTTAGAAATAACACCAAATCCAAATCAAATGTCACCATTTCCACTCTGCGTTGCGGGTGCATTTGATTGTAACAGCCATCTCTACTCCCAGCAGTGCCACGCCCATCAGCAGCAGCCAATAGCAGGGCTCACCCTTCACCACCACAACACGCCACACCGTCACGATGCCATGCACTGCGAACAGGAAACGACTTAGCAGAGCCAAAAGGACATCCATAACTCTGCGCATTGTCCCGTCTTTGCACTCTGGGAAGAGGGGGAATACATTATTCTCTCTGAGAGTCATTATGTCTAGTAAATACACTTCCAGCAAGGAGGTTTTTCAACAGTTTTATTACAGTTTTATCATTATTAGTGCCACATATAAAACAAAAAGGTTGCGGAATGGCAGTTAAATAAGGCAATGAATATATTAAATAAATGTTCAGCCAAACACCTCAGTCTTTGAATTTCAAGAGTAACGGTCCACTCTCAGATCCTAATGGGGCTTTAAATTAGTGCTGTATTAAAAGCAGGTCCTTTTCTGTTCACGGATACCCTTTTTACTCATTTCTAAACAGTTTAAATAAATAAAAACTCAAATAAATAATGTATATTGTATCATAGTAAAGGCAAACTATTGAATGCAAGAAGTTTATATCAGAACATAAAGACATTTAACACAACATTGAAAATCATACAAACCACATTAAAATATGTAATCTAAATATTTAAATAATTGGATCACTGATTAATTGTCCTTGACTGGACAACTTATGCACATTAACAATACAGTGATCATTCCTGAGATGCATGAAAGAAGAAGAAGAAGAAGAAATAGAAGAAGGAAAAGAGAATGACAATGAAGAAAACAAAATGAGAAGAAGAAGAACAAGAAGAGGAAGGAATACAGTGCAATACAGATAGAAGAAGAAGAAGAGGAAGAAGAAGAAGAAGAAGAAGAAGAAGAAGAAGAAGAAGAAGAAGAAGAAGAAAAATAGAAAAATTAGTTGAAGGAGAGAAAGGAATAGAATATAAGAAGGAAGAAGAGGACAAAGAAGAAAAAGAAATAGAATAGAATAAAATAGAATAACTGTATTTAATAATTAAACATATTCTAACACTAGACAATCAGAGCATTATCTTAGGAATGCCATGAAGTAATGACAGATGCATTTTTTACACAGTGTTTTTGTTTTTAATTTATTAACCAATTGAGACGTGCAAGGTCAAGGTCAGCACTGTTCAAAATGTAGCTATCAGAAGATATATCAATTAAATTATAAGATTACGTCAATATAGGTAAGATTGAATACTCACCCAGTGAATACTAAAACCAAGGAACAAAGTTCAGAACTCAAGTGAATGTCCCTCTGATAAAGTCTCTCTCTCTTACATCTGTCTAGCTTTAAAACAACATCCCCTATCAACCCCCCAGGAGTGCGTGTGTGCGTGTGTGTCTGTGTGTGTGTGTGTGTGTGTGTGTGTGTGTGTGTGTGTGTGTGTGTGTGTGAGTGTGTGTGTGTGTGTGTGTGTGTGTGTGTGTGTGTGTGTGTGTGTGTGTGTGTGCATTATCATTATTGTGCTGCTGATAAAATTTCCTGTTGCTTTATGAGCATCAGTCATGATGTCATCTTTAAGGGCCTCGAGAACAAAATAGGTGCTAAAAAAGAAAGAAAGAAAGAAAAAAAGAAAGAAAGAAAGAAAGAAAGAAAGAAAGAAAGAAATTCCTATGTAATACTTTATGAATATGTGCATTAAATATACAGACACTAATCTGAAAAATACCAGTTATGATTTAGCACATATTATTAACATTTTTGAATATCCAGCATGCAATATATGTACCAGACAAATATAATTATGACCTATTGGAGAGGCTGCTATTATGTAAGGGATAACAAGAACTGACTTTGTTGCACAATGTTAAATGTAGTTATAAACTGAGAAAAAAGTATTATGTGTTATCCTTTAATTAACGCAGAAATATAATCCTTGGTGAATAGCTGTGGCATGATAAGAATAAAACACTGGAGCGTACTTTTACAGGAAAACAAAAAACTTCTTTTGTCTTTGGCTGCATCACACCACTCCACTGTTGATTATTTTCTTATAACAGCATCTCCTGTTTTATTCTTTACATAAATCAAGTGTAGTAGCACTTCCTATGAATTCATTGTGCATAATGCATTGTAAAAGCTTTTATAACATGTTATATAGCATAGACACATTATAATGTATTATTCATTATTCTGTATAAAATATATAATCTGTATATTCTGCTCAAAGTTATAGTTATATGAATGCCATTTCATAAATCATGAGTTTATGATTTGATGATGTCATAATATCTATTCATAAATACATTGTACATAGTAATGTTGTAATGCCTTGTAAAAACAGACTGTGGTTATACAGTATGTATGCTACAAGTTATAATGCATTATAACATACAGCTTTTTTCAAATTGTACTTGTATAAGGTGATATTGTCTGTATATAGAGTGAGTGATTTTACTTACACATCTGGATTTAACAGAACTTAACTTGCACTAATGTGAACCTCAGGATTAGACTGGTATATGTGCTGTGTAATTTTAATGTTTGTTTACAAATCTAACCATATTTATGTGGTGTATTATGAAAAATTGATGTCCGTTCAGGTGGACAGGACAGAGTAATGCATTTGAAAGTTGTTTTGAGTAATCTACAGGCAGGCACAACTGGCAGGATGTGATAACATGCTCTGCATTCAGCCCTCAAACGCAGTGGAAAAACGGGTGGAGGACTTAAAAGAGAAGGAAAAAGGAGGAGAGTTGTAGTGAAGTTAAAGCTATACACCCTTATTATCTGTTCCAGGCTGCTGGTGTGATTTCCTATCAGATTTTACAATGTAACAGCTTTGTAATATGTGTATAGTGTGTACATTTAGATCAGGTGTATTTAACTCAAATTTGTGATGGTCCAGTTACATAAAATGTCTTTCTTAGAAAGAATGAATGAATGAATGCCTTTTATTGTCACTATACATATGTACAATGAAATGAAGAGCCACTCCTTTTTGTTCCGTGCAAACATGTACATTCAATACACAAGAAGAATAAACAGATAATACACAGATAAATAAACAAGATAAATAAACAAAATAAATAAACAAGATATACAAGATATGCAAGATAGATATGCAAGATAGATATTGGGGTGGATGGGGGAGGTACTATGAAATGCACAGTTTTGAGACATTATAGACATATGCTGTGGACTCAGTACATGTTTGTTTATCATGGTAATAGCTTTCGGGAAGAAACTATTCCTAAAGGTTCCGATAAGCAACTATAGTAACCCGGCTGAATTCCCACAAGAGTTACATTTTAATTCTTAATTATTAATGATTCGTTCATAGCTATAAATAGGACATTTTTAATAGTTATGTTTTGTTTCGCAGTGACAATTCATGTTACCATTTCAACTAGCACCATAGAATGCACATGACTGTTTTCTTTTTTTAATTCCACTTAAACCCTTTCCCACAGAAAGTTTGACCAATCCTACCCACTCCTGCAGTTATTATATTTGATTGCACCTGGCCATGATATTTTCTAACAAACTTGGTTGGCTCTATTTCCCCAAATATAACAAATTATTCATTTAAACCACCATGACTTGCTGTGAGCAGGAAAAAACACATTTTGTAGCCAGAAGCTGAATGAATAAATGTTGTAATTGAGTTGCACAGATCCATATATTCCCATGTTAATGAACATAGCCTTGGTTTGTGCCTCATATCTAACTTAAATTAAAAACCGCCCACTCCTGAGACTGTTTTTTGTCTCAATACACAGCTCTACTGAAGAGATGAGACAGATAAGTCTATTTTGAACTCTGTGCATTCATTTTTAAACATTCTTTTTTCATCCTGAACCTTTTTTAACAAGTCATGTTGTGATTTCATTGATCAGACCAGAAAGGGAAAATGAAAAAGAAAGAAAAAAATAATAAATCCTAGCTTTAGCTCTCTTTCTCTGCAGCTAGACTGTGGTGCGATGAGTTCCTTTTAGCTAAATATTTTAAATAAATGCATGTGATTGGATAAGTTAAACAGACGATCTGCTACAGAAGCTGCAATGGTTCATGTTTAGAACTATATTTAGTTGTTGAACTATGCCTATTTTTGGTCATATGTTTATTGGTTCTGCTACAGTATTTTTTTCAGGTGAAATAATCTGCTGGGTTGACATCCAGACTGCAGTCCACCAGTTGACAACTTCTGTTGTATAGGGTGTCCAATTAAATATGCTAAATATTACTTTATTTGAAATAAAACAATGTCCTTTTTAGAGCTTCTCAGAATCACAATTCTCTTTTTATGGATGTTATCAAATGACCTTGTTCTGTGTCAGTGTGAAATAGCATTTTAGAACAAACGAGGAATTCATTAAATGATTAACTGAGGGAAGATAAGCTTTTTCAATAAGTTCTTGTTTATAAAGGAACACTCTAGCATTCCTTTCAGCCTAATCTCTGTAGTGAATGTTCAATTACAGCAAGAAGTAATGCCAACATTTTCCCATGTACTGAGAAAATAATGGAAATCTCATTTGTGGAATGGAAAAATGGACATTTCTGAATTCATTCAATAATTGTCTGTCAAAAAGTATGCTTTATAGAATGCTTGAGTAAACCCTTCTTTCAGACATGGCACTACTTGTTCACAGGGAAGAGTCTGTGCTTGTGCATTGTAGTTGTGTGGATCTGTTCTTAACTTGAGACCACACAACCTTTATCTGATAAGCTCCCAGTACTTTACTGTAGAGATACATGGGCTATTCACCTAATAATTCTTTAATCTTAAGGTGATATGCCACCAAATCTGCTTATCATCTACTTCGCTGCCTGTATGTATATCCAAATAACTAGGCATCTAGCCTAATTGTAGCCTAATCACCCATCTCTGACTCTGATTATGTTAGCCTGGCTTCAAAAGCACAACAAGAGAGACAGAATAGATCCAAAGGACGATGTAAAATCTCTTAAGAATGAGAGAGCGTCTAATACTCAAACGTGCACAAAGATACAAAGCCGAAAGCACAGTTTGATGTATGTGTAGCCACCGAACTAAGAAAATGCTAAATGCAGAGAATGCCTTTAACAATAACCATGTAAGTGTAGATTAATAATCCAACTGTTAAATAAATCAGTTCCCAAAATGACCGGCGTATAGTCAAAGACCAATTTTTGGGGTGCAAGGAATTTAGGACAATCACAACAATAATTAATGACAGAGCATGCTGAACAGCACAAACACATAATAATAATAATAATAATAATAATAATAATAATAATAATAATAATAATAATAATAATAATAATAATAATAATTCCTTAGATTTATATAGCGCTTTTCTAGGCACTCAAAGCGCTTTACATTGTATGGGGGGGAAATCTCCTCAACCACCACCAGTGTGTAGCATCCACCTTGATGATGCAATGGCAGCCATAGTGCACCAGAACACCCACCACACACCAGCTATTGGTGGAGAGGAGAGGAGAGTAATGTTGCCAATTCAGGAATGGAGATTATTAAGGGGCCAAGATAGATAAGGGCCAATCTATCACATCACCAAAATGCCAAATGTAATAAATGCCTTTACACCTCCTTTGTAAGTGCATTTCAACCATGTAGAAATTCCTGTTCATGGTATTCATCCATGCGCAAACAGAGGTGGTGAATAGAAATTAAGTTTAAAAATGCTGGTGTATTCCTTTCTCAGTAATTCAGCCATAAAAAAGTAAACAACCTTAATTTACTTGTAAATTGAGCATTCTGATACTGTACCATCTACAGGAGTGAGAGGTACATTTGAGTTTAGGAATCTGTAGTGCTGCGGGCTTCACATGGGAACATTAGTTCAGGAAAAGACTGACTGTCAGGTTAGATTTCAAGAGAGGACAAATGGTGTTTGTGCAGCAGTTTGAGTGGCCATTAATTCTGTCCATTAAGAAGCCCTTTGCTTTCCCACCCAGTCACCTCCAACTGCCTCTGCCGTTAACAGGCTCTGTCTAGAATGGGGCAGTCGCATCATGGATGGAGTCATCAGCATTTTTATGAGGTAGGAGAATCGGAAATGGCAACGTCGTTATAGCAGACTGGCAGATATCTCTCTACAGCTTTGAGGTGGTGCTTAAATTGGCCTTTCTACAATCACTGGATCATCTTTGAAGAGTTTTCTCCACATGTGAGGTAAAAGTCCAAGGGTATGCATTTTAATGGATATTTGCACACATTTGTCTTCAAGAATCGGTTGTAAGTGGTTTTAAAATAAATTTCACCCAGTGCAAATGGGTCATATGAGACAAAATTGTTTGTTTAGTATAAATCTGCTTAAACTGCTTTTGTTTTTTGGGCTGTGCATATTCTCCATACTTAAATAATGCAAAAATAACCAAAACATGCTAACCCAAAATATTATAAATCACAGATTCAGGACAGAGATCCAATGGATATCTCCCTTTAAAATACAAATGCAGTATGTACACATTCATATTAAAGACCATTGGAATTACAGATCCTAAATTATGACACAAACTTGAGGCAAATAATGATTGTGAAAGAAAAACAGTAAATATCATCATACTATAACATTGTAGTGATGGCAATAGGTAGTAAAACAAAAGTAATTTTGATTTATATCAAACATCAGGCACTCAACAGGCACTTTATCAAAGAAACATTAAAATGTCCATGCCTTCATTAAAACCCCTCAGTGCTAGTGTGTCCACCCATCCATCCATTTTCTATATCGCTTATCCTACAGGGTCGTGGGGAACCTGGAGCCTATCCCAGGGAGCATGTGGTACAAGGTGGGGTAAACCCTGGACGGGGGTGCCAATCCATGGCAGGGCACAATCACATACACATTCACACACCCATTCATACACTACGGACACTTTGGACATGCCAATCCAAAGAACCCGGAAAAACCCACATGGAGATGAAGAGAGCAAACACACATCCAGTATGCTGAGCTCAGAATCAAACCAAGGATCCTGGAGCTGTGAAATGGCAACACTATCCACTGTGTCACCCCACAAAATATCAGTTGTTACACTGTTTACCATTTGCACATTTATAATTCCCAATAGATAATTCACTGAGAAAACACCAGATGTGGCAAATCAGCTATGCCTAAAATGTTTTGTAGATTGGCGAGTCTTTGTATACAATGTGATGCTTATCCAGATGTTTTGTACAAGACTGATCACTGACAATAATATTTACATGCTTCCTTTGGCTACTGGAGAATATAGTTAGAAAACAAGCAACCTTACTGCTAACTAGGTTTGTCCTAGAAAAAATGTCAAGGTGATATCTGAGAGCAGAAAGAGTCAACACGTATTGATCATCTTATTGAACCAAATAATCTGACTCACTGACAAGAGTCTGACTGGATAATTGCCTGAATTAGCAGATGCACAGGTGTTCCTAATAAAGTGGATGGTGAATGTAATATCCCATTGCCAACAAAGACATTGGCTGCGTCCGAAATTGCGTACTGTGACAGTATGTACTGAATTTGATGCAGTACGGATGCATTGTACGGCCATCAAAACAGTACGTACTAATCTGTATGTGTGTGTATTATGACTACAATCCCGGACATTCTACATCCCCCATGTTAGCATTGTTGTGTGACCTCCAAAGTCATCACAAACACAAAAAAATTAAACAAGTTAACAGTTTATTCGGGTATTGTTAAAAAAAAAAAAAAAAAAAGTCCTGTTTAACCAAGGTTTAATACGTAAAAAGAGGCAACGCTGTCTTCCGTGATTGTTTTTCTGAGCTCGTTCACACCAGTCCCTTTGCATTATGGGATTGTTTGACTCGCGTAGTGAGCATCGGTTGCATAATGCAATATCCCACCGGAAGCAGTACGTCATCCGGGTATTTCTCACCAACTGTTTCTCGCTTACTGAGAATTCGGACGTACTACCTCTTTGGCGTACTGCTTTTTGCCTACTGTATAGTAGGTACGTATGCTGTTTCGGATGCAGCCATTATCTATGTATGGTGACAAGGAAAAATGGTCCAGTTGAAAGTTGCATAAACTCTATTTTCCCTATAGCTCATATAATGTGACTCAGTAACTGGTCATTTAATTCGTGGGATTCGTGGAATCAGGAATCTGTTCCTAAAAATATCACTAATCACCTGTGTAATAACACATGACAACCGATAGAGGACAGGGTCACACTCTGGAAATAAAATCCAAAAGGAATTAAGCAGTCACATGATAAACCTAGGAGCACATGTCTAAACACAGATTTAAGAAAATAACAGAGGAAATGGGAGGGCCTCTAGAGGACAAGGATGGGAAAGACTGCGATTTTGCCAGGCTCTCTGATTGGGCCCAGGGGACTGGATAAATTCCTACAACCCATGCTCAGCTTCAGTGCCCTGACAGCAGTGCAAGTTAATTTCCAATTTTCTCCTCGGTCCTGCTTCCTCTTTAATTCACGCTCATTAGACTGAGCTCCCTGCTCCAGCATGAGCGAATGCGCCAGGGTCAGACAGACAAAAGACAAGGCACGCACGACAGCAGCGTTTGCACTTCTGTGTAATATGTTCAATTAACTTTGGACAATGCAGCTTATTTGTGCACACCACTAAAGGAAGCAGTCAGTCTTCCCACGTTTGTATTGCAAATAAGGAGCAGGTGTAAAATATAATTAACAACCAAGTTGGCCCTTAGAGACGAAGCAGAAGGAAATAATGAACATGGATTTTACTGTGCCAGAGCATAGAGTGGAAGAACACTAGATCTGCAGTAAAAGTGCTGAATGTGTGATCAGATTTTTTTAGTATTACATTTAAGTATCAAACACAAGGCAAGGCCATGACCTAATGCTTATGAGAGTAAAAAAGGCTACTGTAGTCATATAATTAGATTCAAACCAAAGACTGGAGTCAATAATCACACCAAAAATATTTCTCTGCTGCACATTATGTAACTAAAATGCTGTCAAGAGTTTACTACCTAATTAGAAAACTTACTTCTAGCTTACTCTTCATAAACAGACTTCATACTTCCCACAAAACATATATTTGCTTCTTTTATCAAGCAAATAAAAATCTCTTGTGATGAGAATTTACAGGATTGAGACTAAACAGCTGTGTGGCCTAATCAGTGTGAGGCTAATCAGATAAAAATGACTTCAATTTGCTAAGGAGCATAAATATTGGACTGTGGAGCAATGGAAAAAGGTCATGTGGTCTGATGAGAATTAATCTATACCAAAGTGATGGTGCATCAGGGTAAGAAGGGAAGTGCATGAAGTGATGCACCCATCATGCATAGTGCCTAGTGTATAAGCCTCTGGAGGCAGTGTTATGATCCGGGGTTACTTCAGTTGGTCAGGTCTAGGCTCAGCAACATTATGTGGCAATAAAGTGAAGTCAGCTGATTCCTGAATGTACTGAATGAGCAGGTTATCCCATCAATGGATTTTTTTTCTTCCCTGACAGCACAGGCATATTCCAGGATGACAATGCCAAAATTCATTGGGCTCAAATTGTGAAAGAGAGGTTCAGGGAGCATGGGGAATCATTTTCACACATGAATTGGCCCCCACAGAGTCCTGACCTTAACCCCACTGAAAGTCTTTGGGATGTGCTGGAGAAGACTTCAATACAACCTCAATACAAGATCTCGGCCCAAAATAAATGCAACTCTGGATGGAAATAAATGATGCCACGTTGCACAAGGTTGTCGAAACAATTCCACGATGAATGCGTGCTGTAATGAATATGTGCTGTGGTACAATGAAATGTTAGAGTGAGCAGCCTTTTTTCTTGGCTAGTGTTCATGCATGACAGTGGCAAACAACAAATCAATTAGCATCATTTGAGCTGAGATTTTTACAATTCTATAAAGGTTAGGTAAGATGCAATAAAGCAAAAAAAATCGAAACAAATGATTCCTCTGACCAATCCTATGGCACATGCTGTCCAGTGTTTCTTCTGTTTACCACTCACAACTTAAGTTCCTACATGCAGTTAGTTTCCATTTACTGTTTGTATTATGAAGAAAAATAAAGCTTGTAGGGAAGTAGTAGAGATCGTTCGTGCCTCTGGTGAGTCTATTTAGCTAGTAGATATAGCTTTTTTTGCTAATCAGCTAACAAAGCTAGTACAAACCTAGCATGTAATATATAAATTGAGCAACTAATTTTCAGTAGTTAGCTTGTATAGCTTGTATACTTAGTACCTTTTTCCAACTGAACTAAAAACAAAAAAGCTAATGCATGGCCACAACTGATAAAAGTAGCAGTGTCTATGACAAAGCAACCTGCTAGTGCTTGCTTGCATGAACCTAGCTGAACTGGTAGCTGCTGTTGTGTTCATGCAGTGATCACTAACATTCTTGGTGCTTACAGAGAATTTCAGCCCTAAAATCCATTATAATAATGTGTAGATCGTTTTATATGATGTACCATGCAAGGTATGAAAATACAAAAAATGTGTGCCAATGTTTTTCTGTGATCATCAAATCCAAATTGCAAATCTCAAACACATGTGTGGGAAATACTGCTCATCCCTGCCTGAGACAGTCCTGGGATTTAAGATCCCCTGTCTCCACTTTGTGTGCATTTGAATTCTTTACAGAGCTCTTATTAGCTGGGATATGGAACAGAAGAGGTGGAAAAGAGTAAAGATGACAAATATATATACATTCTGTGGAGGATGGCTCAGTCTTAAGAGACTTGATTATAGTGCTAGCTTAGAGCTACCTGAGAGCAATATATTACAGGTGTATTCATTTGCCTTATTCAGAGGAACTCCATTCACACTGATCCACTGACTTGGATTACATCTGTCTACTTGTACCTGTTTCACATAAGCTTTGAGTAAGATATCCTTCTCATATTGAGGTATTCCTTCTCTCATTTTGCTCTTGTCTCACTCTTTCTGTCTTTCTGCCTCTTTTTGTGACACAGTCATCCATCTCCATCAATCAACACCACAGGAGGAAGTGGAGAGAATCAGGATGCTATGCTATTGCTCTAGGTCATGGCCATTTGAAGAACAAATGAGCAAGATGAATTAGAGCCCCAATGAGACAATTGGATAGATGGGGGAGGGAGGGAGGGAGGGAATGAGATAATGAAAGAGGGAGGAAATGAGAGAACGATAGAGGATTAAATTATTTGACAGGCACTATCACAGCAGCTGTATGTCTGCATGAGCAGGACAGAGCAGTCCACCAAAGCAAATACACACTTTTTTTGCCAGAAAAATAAGACTCGCTGCAATGCTATAGTACATTATATACAGCTGAGCTGGATGACAGGAATAAAGCATTTCAATCAAATAATCGTTGTGCTTTGATGATTAAATTTAGCAAAAATGTGTGGTGGCCTGGGAAAGCCCTGCACATTATCAAATATTTACATTTTTATACCATATATAGTTAATTAAATGATTTAAGTCTATTGAAAGGTGCTAATAGATTTATGGGAAAACAGCATTACTGTCAAAATGTAAAGAATTTTAAGTTTACAATAAAAAAAAAAAACCTGGGGGCACAGTGGCTTAGTGGTTTGCAGGTTTGCCTCGCATCCTCGGGGGCGGGGGCTCAAATCCTACCTCCACCCTGTGTGCACAGAGCCTGCATATTCTCCCTGTGCTTCTGGGGCTTCCTCCGGGTACTCTGGTTTTCTCCCCCAGTCCAAAGACATGCATTGTAGGCTGAATAGCATTTCCAAATTGTCCATAGTGTGTGAGTGTGTGTGCAGTTGGCACCTCTTTCAGGGTGTCCCCCACCTTGTGTGCCAAGCTTCCTGGGATAGGTGACTCTGTGTAGTGATACAGAAAATGGATGAATGGAAATAAGTTTTCATGCCATTCCCCCTTCAGCGCAAGCATCAGCGTGAATCAGCACTTCTGTGTTTTTGTTTTGGTTTGATTGCTGACCATCAGGAGCGTTAGCTGGACTGTTAATCATCTCGGGCTGAACCCAGGTTCTTCTTCATGCATTTTTTCCAGCTCAGCTAGTAACCTAAGTTTTGTTTTAAGCTGAGGTAGCTTAGCTGTCAACGTATGACATGATCAGAAAAAGTTGGATTTATCGTAAAACTTGACTCGGGTGTTATCACTGTTTGTAGGACTACCAGACCAATAAAATATAAAACTTTTTTAACTAGGCTTTGGTGTCACTAGCCAAGGTTTTAGCTGCTACAGTGCCATGCAAAGTACATTATCTTTCCTTATGCTCTACTCATATCATGTTCATGTAACCTGGAACTTATATATTCATTTACACACCTCGTTTTCCTGCTCAGCATGAGAGGATGTTACTGTTTCAGTTTCAACCCCTTTACTGGTTTAAATAAAAAATAAATAAAATGGCGTATATCCATTTTCCTCACACTGACTATACGAGCTGGTGTTGGGCAGAATTGAGAGCTGTCAGCCAATAAGACACGAGTATTTCCACGTATTTTCCTGTAAACCCTGTCTGATTAGCCTCGCTTCTGTTCACTGGAGATATAAAATTACAACACCAGCGTCTTCTTTTACTGATGTTCAGTTATGTAGTGACAAACCGCTCCAAGAGGATAATTGTTAAGGGCTAAAGAAAAAATCTTCAGGGCTGCAACCCTGATGCCCTTAACTTGAACAAGGCCCTTAATCTTCAACTGCTCAGCTGTAAATTGCTCTGGATAAGGGCGTATTCCAAAATGCTATAAATGTGTGTGCTTTGTTGTTGTCTCTTTACTCAAGTGATCTTTGTTCATGTTAACATTGCTGGGGAAATGATCTGTTGAGTACATTTTTTTATTATTAATGTCTTTTATTAGCTGTGGGGTATTAAACCTGTGGGGTATGAGCATTTCTCAAGGAGGGTCTGAGATTACAAGATACATTTTAAATATGCATATCAATGGCTCAAGCATGTAAGTGAAAAAGCGTCCATTAGTCATTTAAAATTGATTATAACCTACTAAAGGGGTGCAGAGAGCTTGTTAGTGGTCTTGAGTAAGCAGTAATGTAGAACTTTACTGTAAGTGTTTCTTTTTATGCATTTCATGAAATTTGAAGTTGTTAAAGTGTAGGCCTTGTAGAGCTGTAAATGTATATTACATTACCTTAGAGTTTTGCTTGGGGGAATGTCAAAACTTTAATGCCTTATATCTCAAAATATCTCTTCACTAAGGTAGATATTGTTTTAAATTTTAATACCAAGGTCAGAATAAATATAGATAGAGAGAAGTGGTTTAATATTTTTCCTTCTGTTTACAGAGCCTGTGTGGCCACAGAGATCGAAGTTTTACCTCAGAACAGATATCTTATTGACATCTAGGAGGAGAATTCATCCAAGTGTTGTGCCATAAAAATCTCTGACCCCTGTATGTGAGTGAATGAGAGGGGGAGGGAGAGAGAGAGAGAAGTTGTTAATAAGCACATAGCTCAGCCATTATATTCAATCTGTATTATTATCTAGTATCTTTTAATAATGCTGTGATTTTGTGATCAAAGCCTGCTATTAAGTTTTGATTTAATAAAGGGTTGAACACTAATGAACGGTAATTTCAGAGTTACTAAATCAGCTTTATTGTGCCTGTGTTATCAGTGAAGCAGTGGAATTTGTTCAGTGTGTGAGTAGATAATCTTATTCTGTAAATGTTTTTTATGTTATTATTTTTTTCATAGCCACTGCATCTATAAAATGATTGAATAATGGTTAGGTGGATGTGAAGGGGATCAAATAGACTAATTTTAACAAACCTGAAGGGAATTTGAGAAATGCTTGTGCATCTGCAAATGTTATGAGAAATAGGATGTGAACAAATATGAATACATTATTTGTCATAAACGGATACAAATACAGATACAAATAAGAGGCACACCATTCGGTTTTGTTTTATTGTTTTAGAAAGCTTGCCAGGAAGGTCCACAAGGCATCTGGGTGAGACTAGAGCTGTGCATCGGGATTGGGATCTTGAAGTAAGGGTAAGGGTTGTGGTGGTAAAGAAAGAATAGATTGGAAAAAAAAACTTTTCTAATTAGTCAAATATATAGTGCCTCTAGAAAGTACTGACCCCTAGTGATTATTTCTCTTTTTGTGGTCAAATTTAATTGTATTAGAATGGGAATTTTTTTCTTCTTTTGGAATGACTCTCTACAGAAATAAAATTACATGAATGATTTAATTGTCCTCGGAATTATTTTTAAAAAATTTAAAATCTAAATACTGTTTAAGGGATAAGTATTCACCCCCCAGATTCAATACTTTGCATTGTCCTTTTGCAGCAATTACAGCTTTGAGTTGTCTCGAGTATGACATATTTTATGGAGATTGTTGGTGGACAACAAGTTTCAGCTCAAGCCACAGCTATTCTGTTGGATTTAAGTCTGGGCTTTGACTCTGCCATTCCAGAATGCAAACCTTCTTTTTTTTTCTCAAGCCATTCATTTGTAGTTTTTACCATGTGCTTTGGCGATATAATCTTTGAGGATGCAAATTTTCGCCCTAGACACAGATTTCTGGCTGACTGGAGCTTGTATTTGGCTCCATCCTTGATGGCAGCGAGATTTCCAGTTCCTCCAGCTGAAAAGCAACCCCAGAGCATGATGCTACCACCACGGTCCTTGATGGTAGGAATGGTGTTGCCTGGGTATTGAGCTGTACTTGGCCTGCGCTAAACATAATGCTTTGCTTTTAGACCAAATGGCTCAAAATCTTTTTGTAAAACGTGTCAAATTTAGTCACATGTCTTCTCGCAAATTCAGACATGCCTTTATGGGGTTCTTCTGGCCACTCACTCATAAAGCCCAGATCTGTTAAGAGCTGATGATATTGTTGATGTCTGCACAGGCTCTCTTATTTCAACCATTGAGCCCTGTAACTCCTTCAGTGTTGTAGCTAGCCTGTTGGACACTTATCTGATAATTTCCCTTCTTGCCCATATGTTCACTTTGGAAGGACAGCCTGATCTTTGTAGTATCTGGGTTGTGCCATATTGTCACAGTGCACCTAGGAAGGTTCAAAGCTTTGCTAATCTTTTTATAACCTTCTCCAACTTTTTCTTCCTAACAACTTAATCTCAAAGCTTCACAGGCAGTTCCTTAGTCCACATGACAGCAGGACTAATCTGCCATTTTAGCTGTGTGACCTTCCAAAGTCAGTGGTATTTACTGTGTAATTAATTGTACAGCTGTACAATAGGACACGTGGATTTCAAATGAACACAGGTGAACCTTGTTTAATATAATTAAGGAGCATGCATAAAGAATATTAAATACTACTCTTAATTTAGACTGTCAAAAGAAATGGAGTGAATAATTATTAATTAAGCAGTTTTTAGATTTTTGAAAAATATTTCTGAGGAAATTAATTCATTTTCTGTGCCATTTGTCCTACACACGGTCACGGGGAGCCTGGAACCTATCCCAGGGTACTCAGGGGAAAAGACGGGGGACACCCTGGATGGTGTGCCAACCCATTGCAGGGCACAATCGGACACACGTTTACAGACTATGGACAATTTAGAGATACCAATCAGCCTACAACACATGCCTTTGGACTGGGGGAGTAAACCAGAGCACCCAGAGGAGAACATGCTAACTTTGTGCACAGAGGGCAGAACCCCCAATCCTGGAGGTGCGAGGCAAACACGCTAATTTATTTAGTTATTTCTGTAGAGAGAGCAGAGAGGAGCATAACAAAATTTAAATTTGATGTTGCAATACAACATAAAGAGAAATATTCAGTAGGTGATTCATATTTTCTAGAGGCACTGTGCATTACAGCACAGTGAAATTCTTCTCTTCGCATATCCCAGGAAGTTGGTGTCAGAGTGCAGAGTCAGCCATGATATGGAACCCTTGGAGCAGATAGGGTTAAGGTCCTTGCTTACAGTGTATTTTACCAGTATATTCAAACCACAATGTCGTTTGCCAAAGAGTGTATTTTAAATGGACAGTGCAGTGTAGCCTTTGATACCACATGTGATGTTCTTGTGGGCAAAATACAATGATCATGCCTTATTAAGCTGTGGCGACCATTTAATTACCTTGTTCCCTCGTGTTACTAAATCATGACCATGACTTAATGATTTCATTCCCATGCCTAACTAAGTAATGGCCACACATTAGCATCCAATTCCCATGTGCTAATGCTTTATTTATTATTAAAAAAGGATGTCACAAGCAGAGCGTTGTACTATTGTATTTAGTGTTTGCAAAAATGTGCATTGGTTTTTGCACTTTGAATGAAAAAACAGTGACTATTCAAATAGTGCTGTGACCTTTTGTGTTAACTTTGTGTGGTTTTACGGAAATAAATTGGTGCCAAAAGTATTGAACGTAACATTCCAAGAAATTAAGAAAAATATACAAGGAGAAAGAAGAAAAACACTCTGAAACTGAAAACAGTTAACTCAGTGGCAAACATTTTGCATGGTCTTCAAATAAACAGCATTCTTTGTTAACAGTTTTCTAAGCTTCTTTTTCACTAATTATAGTTTATGAATGCGCTGCCAGAGTTTTCATTTACGCTTTCAAACTTTTCATTTATGCTCCGCAAGTTTACGTTCGCCACACTGGCAAAAATCTCACATGTGGACAGGCTTAACAGCTATTTACTCTCACTGGCTAGTGAGATTTGGATCAACAGCTCTCTGACCAGGAAAAGTAGAGACTTTAGTGTTGTGGATTTTGTAGAACATTCAGGATTCGGTTCTCTGTATAGTTATAGTGTTTGTACTTTCTAGTGGAAATTACTTACTTACTAAGTCAGGATATTAGTTCGTAGGTTTGGGTCTCAAACGACTATTTTTTTAAAAGATCTCAGGAGCGACACGAAGGGTCGTCATCATCATCAACGTCATCCTCCACCTCCTCCTCCTCCTCAGCTGGACACTCGAGCTGTCGATCCAAATCTCACTAGCCAATAATTGTAAATCGCTGTTAAGCCCCGCACATGCATGAGATTTGCACCAGAATGGCAAACGTAAACTTGTGGAGTGTAAACAAAAAAGTTTGAAAGCGTAAATGAAAACTCTGGCAGCGCATTCATAAACCATGATTAGTGAAAACGAAGCTTAGAAAACTGTTAACAAAGAATGCTGTTTATATGAAGAGCATGTTCATTATTTTGTTTTTGTTTTTTGCCATTGAGTTCAATGTTTTCAGTTTCAGGGGTTTTTACTTCTTTCTCATTGTATGTTTTTGTTTGTGAAAAGTTACATTCAATACTTTTGCCACAAATTTATTCCATATGCTTTTGAGACTTTAGAAACGCAGCTGAGTAATGGAGGGTGAAATGTTACATAAATAAATAGCCCTTTTGCACTACGTGCGTAGTTACAGGAGAATCGCGTCCAGTTCTCTTACTACGTTTCCCGACAGTCTTTGCGCCGAGCTGCCGCAAAGCGACGCTGTTATGGTCCGACGGTGACGTTTGCAAATCTGGCGTTTGTGCTTATCGCAGTGTTGGATTTAGCTGGGAGTGCCTTTAATGGGAGTGGATTTTAGCAAGTGTATTCTCAGTACACGTAAACGTGTAACCTGCAGAAACGGATATATAACCGTTGGTACACTGGACTGTTTCGAGTTTCACGCGTCTTCGAATCGATCAAAATTCCTTCTCGGGGCCTAGTGGAAGAAGTGGATCCTCGGGCTAAGCTGCGCACTCTGACCGGGATGATAGGACATGCTGCCGGGGAGAACTGCTGATGTCTTACGTTAATCTTGCCCACAAGAGGGCAAGCACCTGAACTCCGAGAGGTTGCTTAAAAACTGATCGATTGTCATCTGATAAAAGAATTAAACAACATTTTAGGAAACACACTGAGGGGCAAAGTTCTTGTTAGCTAGCTGGCTAACCAAGTTAGCAGGCTAAAAAGTGGCTTGAGTCATAGCCAGAAATGACCGTTTTTTGTTGTTGTTGGTTTTTTTTTGTTTGTTTTTTTTTTTTGTTTTTTTAAAGGGGTGTGTGTGTTCCGTAACTATATTACGTTTCTCTCGTACAAGCCTTTCATTAAGAGATGCTAAACCAACGAGTAATTAATACAGGAGGACCGAAGCCCCCAACAGCTTCAAATTGTTAGCTAACATTAGTTTTAGTTAGGTAAGCAAGCTCGTGACGTCATTAGTATTTTTACATCTTTTTGTATTGGGTTTTTTCTCTCTAATTAATAAGGTAAGACACATCTTGTCGTGTTACTGAGAAGTCCTGTCATGACGACTCTCCCATTACAGATTACTTACTGACTGTCAGAAAGCACTGACACTGGAGACTCCTTCCATAAATGTTAATAATTGTCTCTATACCATATCAACCATTATACAGCTTATTTCTTTTTTAAATTACTACACGTTTTATCTGTTTATGATTAGTCTTAGGTTATGTAGCACGCGCACCTGCCATACAAGGCCCTCTGAATGTCAAATAGAGATGTAATTCTGCTTTATCTTCTCGATACAGGAAACATACGTGGGTTTCTGATGAGGCTGCCCTGCTGTTTATGGATGTCACTGCTATTTCCTCCCAGCCCTGTTGATCCCTGTTGCACCTGAGGCTCTGATCGACACACGCTTACGACTGAAATCGAGTCAAACCTGCCAGACATGAACCGATATCTGCCGGTGGCACGGCAGCACTTCCTGACTGCTCTAGCCAGCACGAGTGTGGTGGTGAAATGTATATGTGTCACCGTGTTTGTGCTTTACCTCATCTCGTGGCTGGCGGACACACGCGTGGCTCTCGGAATCACCCCTGGATACCTTTTTCCTCCTAACTTTTGGATCTGGACTCTGTTGACACACTGCGTGGTGGAGCAGCATGTGTGGGACGTAGCACTGAATGTGGCCACAGTGATCATTGCGGGGAGAATGCTGGAGCCTCTGTGGGGTGCCCTGGAGTTACTTGTCTTCTTCTTAGTGGTGAACGTTGCTGCTGGATTGCTTTCAGGCCTCTCCTACGTTTTCGCCTACGCTGCCACCTTTGACCTAGGCTACCTGTTTGCTGTACACATCAGCGGTGCGCCCACATTTCTCGGTGCCGTCCTGGTGGCACTAAAGCAGACATCAGGCGACACAACTGTGCTTCGAGTGCCTCAGATTCGTCTGAAGGCAGCTCCAGCACTGGTTCTGCTAGCATTAGCTATCTTGCGGCTAGCTGGGTTGCTGGAAAGCTCCGCACCATTAGTGGGGTGCAGCTTTGGTGCATTAGCAGGCTGGGTATACTTGCGCTTCTACCAAAGGCACAGTCGTGGGCGCGGTGACATGTCGGACCACTTTGCCTTCGCCTCCTTCTTCCCAGAGGCAATTCAGCCGGCAGTGGGCCTCATCGCCAGCCTGGTGCATGCTGCCCTTGTCAAGCTTAAGGTGTGTCGCAAGATGGTGAAGCGCTACGATGTCGGCGCACCGTCATCCATCACGATCAGCCTGCCTGGCACAGACCCACAGGACGCTGAGAGGAGACGGTAAGAGGCTGAAATAATGTCGCACTTGAGCAATGCCATATGCTGCCAATCGGTGCAAATAATACAGATTTCTGAAAGTAGGGGCAACAAGAGTCCGTAACACAACAGTCAAGAAAAACTTCCTCTGCAAAATGTACCAGAACGTTTGGCACCTTAGAACTGGATCTGTACTTTTTGTAGTTTATGATCTTTGGTACAATTAGCTCTGTCACAATGTGTGACAACATACACACAAACACAAAAATAAATTTTGTTCATTGGTAAGTTTTTCAGGGCACCAGTGCAGCCTAGACAAACAGAAAAGCTCAAACAAACAGAAACATTTTTGTTCATAGAGGGGTCCAGTCACTTTCAGAGTGATTGCTAGTAGAGATCGACCAATAGTGTATTTTACCCCTCACTTATGAATGCCTGTGCGGCTGTGCGCACTGCACGTTTTAATTAGCAGCAATTGCTTGAATCGTGGGTTCATTATATATTATTCTTAATGAAAAACACAACTAAAAAACAGCACAATGACAAACTTGCTTATATTTAACATAGAACTCCCGCCATCGTGTTGTCAGTCAGCTCACCTCACTCTCGTCACATGATAAATGAGGTCTGACTCCTGCTGATCTGTGCTGTGACTCTGACTCAATCGGCTCATGCTGAATTGAGCAGACACGTTCAGTTTTTAATTGTAGCGTCCATCCTCTAACTGAACTAAATGATTTTTATTACTATAAAAAGGCAAAACGATGGTGGGGGCTGTGCCGCGGTGGGCAAGTGATGTAATCAGTGTGCAGCCCCAACACCGGGAACACCGCCTATCACAGCAAGCCTACACAGCAGTATTTTAACATTATGCTCATAAAGGATGTAATTAAGTTGAAACCTGTTAAGCTGGTAATTGTAATTGACTATCCTTAAATACAACAGTAAATCAATTGAGGAGTCCTTAACTGACATACTTTCTTCTTACTTCCTTTTCACCTTCTTATTTCAAATCATATACAATAAGTTAGGAATAGAAAAATGACACAAACCTGCTGTTCGGAAACTAATAAAAGTTGTTCTACAAGTTTCATTAAATAATTACACAACATTCTTTGTGTTTGATGCATTTAATGTCCAGGCCTAAATTTCACTCACACTGCACCAGCCATAAACAGCCGTGAATGTTCATTAACCAGCCTCTTCCTTTTGATCTGTCTTGAAGCTGATAAGACTGAAAGTACAGCTTGTCTTGTTTCTGTCAAAGCACAAAGGACAAGTGCTGACCCTGGAGACTCCAAAAACGTTTAATAAACACCTCCTTACCAAAAACGTGATTATATCAATGATTTGACATTTTATTTGTTTTTTATATATATATAATATATATCTAACAGTAATTTTTTTTTTAAGTTGATTTATTGTTAGCCTGAAATTGTGCAGAGATTTTGTCTGCCATACAAGCCCCTGTGAATGAGCTGTTACTATAGAAATGACTATCTTAAGAAAAAGTGCACTAATATGAACCCGTGGAACTGGAAATGAATCAAAACCACATTGAAAAAACTTTGGCTTATAAAGATCTTATAAATTTTTTAATGTTTCCTGGTTGTGGTTGCCCTGCAGGCAGCTGGCTCTGAAAGCTCTGAATGAACGTCTAAAGCGAGTGGAGGACCAGTCTGCTTGGCCCAGCATGGAGGACGAGGAAGACAACGACGAAGACGAAGTTCGGACAGACGCGCCCTTGCTCCCGACCCGTGACTCCTCGCCGCCAGCTTCCAGCACTACCCAGAATTCCACAGGGCAAGAGTCGAGCATCATAAGCTTTGAAGACGCCCCCACTCACTCCTAACACACACGCACACAAACACACGTGTACATGAGTACATGAACCGTTGAGTTCAGCCCCTCTGAGTCTGAGACATGATCACAACACCTGCTGAAGAGGCGGTGATGATTTACCCTCGAGAGCAAGACGGCTCGCCGTAGATAGTTTATAAATCTTGATCAGTTCTAATAAACGCTCTTCTACAAACAAGCTTACAGGTACACTGATATGTTGAGTTTAGACGTTGTACAGATGAACTTTTCTGAAAGTGTGCATCTGTGGCACTTTTTTTTTCTGCAGTGTACAAACAAGATATTCACTTCTGTGTGTGTGTTTGTATTTGTATGTGTGTTTGTTCGGAATAAATGCTTCAGCTGCTGCTGGGACATATTACTTCTACTTTATTAGGTACAGGCTTTTCAGATGGCTTATGGGTAACTCCTAGACTTTTTAAACTTTTTCGCCTCACCCCAGCAGCAGGTAACAAAGCAGCCCTTTTTTTTAAATGCATACACCGTTTTTTGCTGGGAAATTGGGTTTAAATGCTATTTGTGCCTGTTTATCACTGACGAGAATTTCAGAACTCATTTCAGACATTAGCTGGTTTGCCAAAGGTGGACAGTTGGAGACTTAACAACGTCTGAGGAAAGAAATGATAAAAACAAGCTCCATGTTACAGTAATGTTGGTCGATTGCTTACATTAAGTTATTAACCACAGAGGCATCTTTTCCCATATATAATTATTTGCTCACAACCACACAAATTAAAACTAGCCATAATTTAAGATGATGTCTAAGTGTAATCAAAACTGCATTAAGAGGTAAGGAGCTGTATGAAAATATTGCGGATGCAATAAAATATTAAGGATGCAGAAAATTCTATATAAGACCAAGGATTTTTTTTCCTTTTTTCTTTTTATTTTTAAGCACTACACCCTGCAGTGTTGTGGTTCCTCACAATCCTGAAGTGTGGATGAAGGGGAAAAAAACAATAAAATGAGTTTGCATTTTATTGTGATATTATGAGGGGCTGAATTTCCAAAACGGACTATTTTGAAGCCACCAGCAATCCAAAAGCCTTAAATATAGGTGCAATGATTGTGACTGGAACAAGTAAACAACAGTTTAAATCATGTGTAATATGGTGTAATGTGAGAAATGAGTAAGGCATTTTGCTGTTTATGTCCCATGTCTGTGGTGTTATGTGTCTTGAGGCCCTTTGCTTGATCATCCTTGGGAAAGAAACATGCTATGGTCCATGCACACGTTTGTACAAGATGCACCTCTAGGCTATAACTATGATTATCATACATTTACTTTTTGGGTGGGTGTGTGCGTAAGCCGGATTGTTTAAACTAATGACAGCAATACAGCCGCATACTCCAGTCTTACTGTACACACCACCTTCCTTATCTGTCATTATCTATGAAGCTTCAAGATCTAAGGAATCACTAAGGAATCAGTTTATCACTTCTAAATGCTAAGTTTAAAAAAAATCTACATGGTGTGAAGCTGATCCTGAATCAGTCATGCACACTATAATGTGTAATGTGTGTTGACTTCATTTCCTCTGTTGATCTGTGATTTTTTTTTTCTTCAGTATTTCTTTTTAAAACCCATCATTCATGTTTAAAAATTCAACTTACCTGCTCTGTCATTCTGTTTGTGGGGAAGACATTGTGTACGTTGGTATAAGAGTGAATGTATTAGAGCAAAAGAAGAGAAAATTGGGGCTGTTTTTATAAAGCAGATTTTTTTCTGTACAGATTTGGCTGATGTTCAGAGACAGAGGGAACTTTTTTTAGTAGCTGGATGTGTTTGCTCACTAATAATTTTTTTTGCTTGTGTGTTCAGGTTGTTTATTTTCTGCTGTTAATCCCCCCCCCCCCCCCCCCCCCCCCCCTTCCTGCTCTAAGTCTCAACTCTTTTCTTTACTCTGTGGCTCAAAGTCATGTCTCCTGAGTTCCACTTCAATTCTCTCTCTGTCTCCAATAAAAGGTTATATGGAGGACACCTCAATCTTGTCATGTCATTATACACAAGCAATGTATGTTTTCATTTTTATACACTTTATTAATTATATATTCTATTTATTATATTATACAACCCCAATTCTGAAAAAGTTGGAAATCGCTAATAGAAACAAAGAGGGGTGATTTGTAAATGTACTTTGACTTGTATTTAAACAAAAAATTAGTATAAAGACAAGGTATTTGATATTTTACCTAATCGACTGCATAGTTTTTTGAAGGTGAACGTGTATTTTGAAATTGATGCATACAACACATTCCAAAAAAAGTTGGGACAGGGACAATTTAGGACTAACGGTGAGGTGACAAGTTGAAATAAAAAGGTGATGTGAAACAGGTGAGGCAATCGTTTAATCATAGTTTATAAGGAGCCTCCAAAACAGGCCTAGTCCTTTAAGAGCAAGGATGGGTCGAGGCTCGCCAACCTGCCAACAACTGCATCAGCGAATAATCCAACACTTTGAAAACAAAATTCCCCAAAGACAAATCTGTAGGATTTGGGGCATTTCACCTTCTACAGTGTGCAATATAATTAAAAGATTCGAGGATTCCAGTCAAACTTCGGTGTGTAAAGGGCAAGGCTGAAAACCACTATCACCATCACAATCTTAACCGCCATGAATCTGAATAATGGAGATCCTGACATAGGTTTGGGTATACTTTGGTAAATCTTTTGTCAACACCATTCGCCGCTGCATCCACAGAGGCAAGTTAAGGCTTTAATATGCAAAGCAGAAACCATACATCAACACTGTCCAGAAGCGCCACTGACTTCCCTAGGCTTGGTCTTATCTGAGATGGACAGTAGCACAGTGGAATTGTGTTTTGTTGTCCGACGAGTCAACGTTTCAAATAGTTTTTGGACAAAACAGCCATCGTGTTCTCTGGGCCAAAGAGGAAAAGGATCATTCAAGCTGTTATCAGCGTCTGGTCCAAAAGCCAGTGTCTGTCATGGTATGGGGTGTGTCAGTGCCCATTGCATGGGTATCTTGCACATCTGTGAGGGCACCATTAATGCAGAAAAATATGTACACATTTTGGAGCAACATATGCTGCCACCCAGACCAAGACAACACCAAACCACATTCTGCCCAGATTACAATCTCATGGTTGTGTAAGCAGAGAGTGCGGGTGCTAGCAAGTGCAAAATAAGGCAACGAAGGCCCCATACAGTTGCGTAGCTGAAGAAATGCATAATGGATGAATGGGGAAAATTCTGCTTGCTAAAGTTAACCAACTGGTGTCTTCAATGTCCAAACATTTAATCAGTGATATTAAAAGAAAAGGTGATGTTACACAGTGTACAGTGAACAGTCGACTGTCCCAACTTTTTTGGAGTGTGTTGCAGTCATCAGATTTTAAATGAGTGTATATTTTCAAAAATAAATTAAATTCACAAAGTAAAACATCAAATAAAGTTTTCAATATAGTACAGGGTGAATTGAAATTTCAAATTACTCTTTTTTTTGTGTTTTCCATACTGTCCCAACAGTTGCTTATTATATGCAACACTATCATTGCGTTGTGAATCCTGAAATAAACATGGTTGGATTTTCTTGGAAAACCACGTATATATATGGGGATGGGTCCTCATATATACACCCTGGATGGGTGACCCCCACTGTGTGTCCCGAGTTCCCTGGGATAGGCTCCAGGTTCCCCGTGACTCTGTGTAGGATAATCGGTACAGAAAATGGATGGATGGATGGATGGATAGTACTAGTACTATTTTCCTTCTACTGCCCTTGGAAAACAAAAGCCCATCGTGGTTTGGAAATGAGTTTGCATGCATGAATCACAGAGATACTTGTAGGAGGAGGCCCCCAAAGCACGGGGAGAACATGCAAGCTCCATGCACACAGGACAGAGGTGAGAGTTGAGCCCCCTACCCTCGAGGTGCAGGGTAAACATGCTAGCCACTAATCCCCCCCCTAAAAAAAAAAAAAAAACTCATTCAAAATATCATTCATTCAGTCATTCATTCTGTTATTGAAACGTACCTCATCATGCTGTTTCAAATTACATAGAGTTCTTTTAAGAGGCAAAAGTGTACACCTCTATTATATACAAATCTACAAGTCTATGCTTACTCTAGCATACTGAAACGTTTTACTGAGGAAGGGTCAGGGGTGCTCATCTTCAATTTCAATTACATTATTTAGCATAAGGCCAGGGCCGGTGAAGCATTGGCATGATTCTTGATATATACAGTTCTGTCCAGTGGGGTCTGAGACCACACTGGAAAGCTGGGATTTTTTTTTTTTTTCCATTTAAAATTGGAAATACACACAAGGGTTTAGAATTTTACTTATTTAAAACAAAAACAGTAAATGTTAAATATCTTGAATATTTAATATTCAAGATTCTGTACTCTTTCTAGGTCACTATTTAAATGTAAGCAAATTTGTGATATTTATCATTTTAACTGCTTTGTACAAAAGCTCAGATTTTCTCATGCCTAGTCTCTTCTATTAATGTATGCGTTCAGACGACACTTCAATTGATTTGATCTCAAATGGGATCATAAGGTTTTGTACAAACTTGTGGAGTCTGTGCCTGCTCGAATGCACTCAGTCATTAAAGCAAAAAGGGACATAATATACACTAAGAAATTCTGAAATTCATGTAAAATTTCAAAGATTTCAAACACTTTCCACTCAGGCGGTTGTCAATAATATAATTTGTAATGAAAATTTTGTATTAAATTATAAAAGAATGCAAAATAGAAGCATTTTCACTAGTGCACTCAGACTTTTGGACCTCACTGTAAATTGATTAATATGATTAGATGTTAAACTGAAATGACTGGATGCTAAACTGAGCCTATTCGGTTGCTGTATAGTATACATGAATAAATAATGTAAGGAGTAAAAAGGATTTTTTTTTTCTAACAACTATTCATTTTCAATAATACTCAAGTATAAATATGCCAAGATAATTCTTAAGTATAGTAACTAAGTACAACTACTCAAGTATTGAGCACCCCTGCTGAGTTATTATCCTGCCTGATTAGTCACTTAAAATGAATGGGTTTAATCCAAACCTCAATAACTCAAAAAGAAGTAAGCCTATAAATATTGTGATATATACAGTAAACTTGGACCTAGTGTGTACAGTGAATACTTGACAATTAGATTAAAAGTCTGTATGGCTCAAATAAATAGTAAAAATATTACCTTACACGTTTAAATATGAGCCCCATATTTGAACAGATGAATTGTGTTCATAAAATAAACGTGTACAGATGAGGAATTTAGTTTAAAGGGTATTGGGGTAAACTCTGCCCTTCTGTTTTCTTAAATTTGAAGTGATGTCTGTTTGAGAGTGTAGTGTCTCACCTTAACCACTAGATGGCACCAGTAACATGCCTATTGGTTGAAGGGGATAAAATACAAAGCTGTGTCCTCAGACCGCTACTACTGTATGTTTGTTTTGGGATGGGGTCTTAACTTAAAATGTAGTTTCGTATGTTTGGAAGTTAATTTGATAATACTGTTGATCAATTTACACTTTCTGTAGATAAACCCACGTTGCTATATTCAGACAACTTGTGAGTCTATTTCAATTTATCAGACACACCTACCAGCTACATCGCTACAGTATACGAATAACATCTAGCCAGTGACGGTCTTTTAATGAACGGGCTAGAGAATGCAGTAAAAGATAGACTGCAATCAGTAATTCATGATAATAAAAGGGGGAAAATGCCTTTAGGTGTGCATATAAAGTTCTGCTCGTGTTCTCTGCGGTATAAAAAAGGGTTAAATGAGGTAATCACTTCGCGTGCACGCGCAGGCGTGGCCCGCGCACGTGCACGTGTCCCTTTGCCCCGTCTATGAGTGCCCGCCCTGTGCGCGCGTTCGTGACTAATTCATTGTATGTGGTAGGAGAAGAGGCTGGTGCACAACTGCTGGGGAAAAAAACGACGGATAAAAACTTAACCTTTAAGTAAGACTTTTTAAAAAAATTCTCACTAATATCGGTCTAAGACGAAGTTTGTTTTTTTTAATTATTTTGTTTCCTGTTTCGATGGTGGTTTTAAACTTCTTATTTGTGAGCTGAGGCGAGACTTCTTTCAGAGAGCCAGACCGCAGGAACGTTAGCCTGCCTTCGCTGATACGCTAAGTAGCTAACGATAATTTACCGGCTAAAAATAACTACCTGGTCAGTCAGCCTTTTTACATCGCATTGTTTTCGTCGGATGTTTTCTTCGATTAGTTCGTAAAAAAAAACAAGCCAGAAAGTGACTAGAAAAGGGGTTCGTTATTGTCTGTAGGAAGGGTTTGCTAGCTGGCTAGCTAACTAAAGGTTAGTTCATCATGAAAGTAGTTGGATGCAACAGTAACGCCTCACTATTGTTTTCGCTTTTTGAGAGAGAGCTGTATTTATTATTATTATTATTATTATTATTATTATTATTATTATTATTATATTACCAACTCTAGTGTACACGTGTGTATATCAAACGATTTCCATTTCCCAAAGTTAACCTGGTAAGTAAATAAAAACGAGCCAGTTACGGGTAGTGTAATAACGCTATTTTAACCAGACCCAAATCCGGATTAATTAATCCAGGAAGTTACTCCATTATTCTGTCATGTGTCTGTCACTTATTTCTATTAAATTTCTATCGGAGTATTACAATAATAGAGGAGAAATGTAGCGAGGATTGATTAGTTTGCTGAATGTTAACTAGCTGTTGACATGAATAAAAGTGATGAAAGTTTTCCTGTTTGTGAAGCTGCATGGCAGTGCGGGAAATGTTTGAGATGTAGAACTCTTGATTTAACTTCTTTTATTGGGTTTTAGTTATTGTGATCGTGAGATTTTATAGTGTCAGAATTTTGTACAAACGCACCACAGTTTAAACTAGATCATTACAAGTCTGGAATAATGAGCACTCCGGTTTATTTTAGGTTTAGCTGCAGTTTCCCGTATTAGATATCGTACCAGAGACGAAGCTGCCCGATTGATGTTTGTGTATAAATAAATGGTAATGATTTGTCCACTATCAACCTTATCAACCATCATGTTAACGACAGTTTCCGCTCATTAATGACTAATGAAGGCTGGTTAAACCTGTGTGTAATGGGTTAGCAGTAACATGTAGGACAGCGTGTACAGCCATCTGTTGCGCCTGGACGCCATCTTAAAGCCGGAGGGGTTTCTAAGTCCCACCCAGTGTGTGTTGAACGCCTCAGAGTCGATTTATTTTTCCGACTTCTCAGCGTCAGATAGACACACGCACACTGTTAATTCTCCAAACCATTAAGTAAGCTTACAGACACATTAGTGTTGAAGTAGTCAACATTGCTCTTACTATATGAAACTAAACGTTGCTGGATTTCCTTTCAAATGTCCTGTGACAACTCAGAGAAGAAACCCTGCTCAGTTTCTCCCAGCTCACATTGCACACTCCTTGGAAGTTGACATTTATTCCTAATAGTATACTAAAGCTGTTGAACCCTAAATCCCCCCTCCGAATGTAGCTTTTAAACAGGGAAAACTTGTAGGAAGTAGTGTAGGTGTACTTCTGCGGTGGGAGAGTAGGGGAACCACAGATACCCTCTAAAAATACACTGGCAAGTACACTTTTGTTTTGTACAGTAAAAGTACCATGATGTCATTTGAGGAGAAGTTTTGTTTTTTTTAATGACTGTATAAGCAGAGGGGGGGAAGCCATCTAACTACATGTTGACGTAACTTATTAGTACAGTAGATATCTAGCGCTTTAGATAATAAAGCAGGTTTAGGGCTGGGCGATATGATGAATCACAATACTTGAGGACATTTCTACGATAGAGTGGATAGAACTATAAATAATTTATCAAACAACCCGTGAAGTAGTCAAATAAACAAAAAGCGTTAAAGTGAATTCGACCATTCTCGTCTTTAATGCCTACAAAGACAGAGATTATGTTTTTGGGATTTTTTTTTAATGCGTCAAATCAACGCCGTCCTTTCAGTACTGTTTAATTTGTAATTATTTTAAACCGTTTAAAAAATGCTTCACAATTCCAACAAAATTTCAGAAATGTGTGTTGTATAATCATTTATCACGATGTAGATATTATATCGATATATCGCCCAACCTTAGGTTAGGTGATATGAGCGAGTATTTTAGATACGCTGATATAATGCATTTCTGAGTATTGTGGTTCTTTTTGTGATATCAGTATCTGTGTGTCAGACTGCTTCTAAAAGTGAAACAAACAAACTTCAAGACGGTACACGGATCTCAGTTGTGTATTAAACGTGGAGGCTGTTGGTAAACAGCAAGGAGTGATATGTGAAAGTGCATGTTTTATTGTTGTCGAATCAAATTAAATGGTGGCTTGCTTCGGCTCTGAGTATGTTGTGATTTTTGAGGAATGAGAATCAATCCCATCACCCAAAGACTTTTATTGAAAGGATGATTTAAGGCGTTGAGCTTTTCTCGGGCCTCGATTAAAGTCGGGTGCTTGTATGATGTTTTTATCGGACGGTAACGGCCAGCCTAATTTTAAATGTGTAGTCAATGGTTAAAGTACAGTTTCTTTTACATCTCGATCATCAGCTGAAGCCTTGTAAATGGCTGCTGTGTTGATTTGGAAGAGAAAAGTGTCTCCAGCCAACCATCTGGTCAGATCATTTTAAAGACATTATCGTTTCATTTGTAGAGTCATTATAGTCCATGGCCTAAGAAAATGGGATGCTGCATCACTCATCTCAGCAACTCAGTTAATAAAAAGTTCAATATTTAGTAGCTGCTTTCTTTAAAAGGAACAACATTCATTTAGCCATGGGAAGTCAGCTTAAACTAGTATGTTTGCTACAGCCAGCACTGTGTGAAGAGGATGTGAGATGATGTTGAAGATCCTGCTGATTTCTACTTCCCTTTAATCTACATAGCTCTAGTAGCTAGTCGCAGTAGAATAGTCCTTTTTCATACTTCCGCATTTGCGAACCGGAAGTCGTCGTAGTTGGGTAAACTATGGCGGCAACCGTGAAGACCAGTAATGGCCACCGCAGTGTTTTGTCTTTCCATGGATTTCCAAAAGATGCTGAACTTTGTAGGAGGTGGGTTCAAGCAGTTAAATGCAAAGAAAGCCATAACTTTATTATTAAACGAGGAAACCTTTTCCACATTGACCTGAAGCATCGAGCTCTAGCTTTTATTCTCATATTCATCACGTCAAGTGCTATGCCAAGAAAGCCAAAGGAGTTGGTGTACAGCTAGCCATTGCAACAATAATGCATTTTATCAAGACCTTACGTATTTTTACACATAACTCTCGATAAAGAACTTGAACTACGTCAAGTTTTGTTTTAACAGTTGGTGAATTCATTTGGACCAGGCGTTCACCGTCTCCAAGTGTAAAGGTGGGCAAATCTTTTAGGGACTGTGAAAACACATACACCTAGGCGGAAGCTGTAGCTGCATTTACCCGACTATGACGACTTCCGCTTCACTTTTTCACACTGCTGTGGTCTGCTAGACTGCACCGAAGGAAGCCTGTGTGGATTAAAGTGTAAGTTGGCCCTCGGTGCTTTTGTAAGTCTGTTGTTATTGCCTGTAAAGAGTAGCTGACTAACTTGCTGTGTGTGTTATCTTGTCTTCCAAAAGGGAAGTTCCAGAGTTTCCTGTTTGCGCTTTGGGGTCTAGGAAGTTGTTTGTTTATAATTACTTTAGTTAATGTCAGTGTTGTGTAAAAATTGGTTCTGGTCAAGGAACGGTGTTGTTGCTCCATGGTCCCTGTATTATAAAGCATACTCGTGTTCCTCTAATAATATTCGAAAGTCTCTGTTTCATCCACATTTCCACATGGTTGATCATTGAAGTAATATGATATGCTTCCCTGAAACAACTTTGAAGGTTTTATGCTGTAATTAGAGGATAGAGTTTTACATTTTTAATATTGTTAACCAATTTACATTCTAATGAATGTGCAAAAATATTTCTTTCATTAATTAGGTAATTTATTATAATGAAAAAAATAACTCATTACCCACTGACTGCTTAGAGTATGAAGAGTTGGATTATGCTTATAAGATAAATCATGCATATCATTCTTGAGTATTTTTTTTTTTGATTATTGTTGTTAAAGGTTAGCATTTTTTCAATTAAACCCATTCAAAACAAGTGACCAGTCAGTTAGACCTATAAATATAATAATTTAGAAACAGCTTTCTCCTTTTTGTTTTTAAACAGCGATTGATCTCCATTGTGATCTTCAAGGTAATCTGAATGGTTTATACAGAATTTGACAAATCAGTGTGATTCTGCAAAAGTGAATTTCCAAAAGCATCGTGTGCAGTATAGGTTTACCATGGTAAAGGTCAGCGTGGGTGTGAGATTCACAGATCACATGCTGAATGATGCAGTCTTCACTGTAAGATCATAGATAGTGGTGTGTGTGTGTGTGTGTGTGTGTGTTGTATGTGACCATAGCAACTATCTACTGTAAGCTGATGCTGCAGCATGTGTGTCTAACCTGTGACCCATTTGTGTGTGTGTGTGTGTGTGTGTGTTGTAGGCATGGCAGCGATTCGTAAGAAGCTGGTTATCGTTGGTGATGGAGCGTGCGGTAAAACCTGTTTGCTGATCGTCTTCAGTAAGGACCAGTTCCCTGAAGTCTACGTCCCCACCGTGTTTGAGAACTATGTAGCAGACATTGAAGTGGATAGCAAACAGGTAATGCATGAACTCGAGCATTATCTTTATTTGACTTTACTTCCTGCCACAAAATGTATTCAGAACAAACGCTGCTGAACATGACCAACGGTTCCACTCAATATTGCGCCTTTCCGGTTATTAAGGCCAGGTGTGTGGTCTGTCGTTACACTCCATGTGCGCTCACCGGAAGTATTAATCAGTGTTTATTGCATTTTCGGTTAATGTCATGTTACTGTAAACCGAAGACTAATTTACAATGGATGTGTCACAGGTCAAAGTACAGAGAAAAGAAGCACACTGGTTTAATAAAAGTCTCGTCTTGCATTAATGTTCGGAGTGGATCGAACTGGTAGTGGTTGTGGGATTAAAGTTCTGTGTTCTGACCCAAAAAACTTAGTTTAATTAACCAACAGCACAACAGTCCTCTGGAGCACTTTGATGTGAGATTTTTCAGTTGTGCTTCCCTGGTTTAATGTCCCTGTTCAGAATGATTTCCTCATTTCTCTTGCTACAAGTTACCAGCTTGTCTTATGAGCTTGTATCATGGATGAGCGATATGACCGATACTCAGATATTTGTCTCATGCACAGTGTGTCATGATGTACACTATTTAGCCAAATGTTTGTGGACACCTGACCATCACACCCATGTGGAAGCGCAGAGTTGTATGCTGTAGCATTACAATTTCCCTTCAGTTGAAGAAAGAGGCCCAAAGCTGTTCCAGCATGACAGTGCGCCTGTACACAAACCGAGCTCTATGAAAACATGGTTTGTCAAGTTTGATGTGGAAGAACTCGAGTGTCCTGCACAGAGCCCTGACGTCAACTCCACTGAAAACATTTGTGTTGAACTGGGACGCTGACTGTGCACCAAGCCTCCTCACCCGACAGCAGTGCGTGACCTCATTAATGCTCTTGTGGCTGAATGGGCAGATC